>NW_027275363.1:0-60719 GCF_030028105.1 Mobula birostris
GCACATCTTTAAGAAAAAAAGTCGAAATAAACAAACTAATTAATTAGGTGCCGCCCGACACGTAAATGTTGGCCCAGATCAGAGGCGATTGTGGATTCCGTCGCCTCTGATCTGGGCCAACATTTACGTGCCGGGCGGCACCTAATTAATTAGCTTGTTTATTTTGGCTTTTTTTCTTAAAGATGTGTTGGGTGCATCCCGGCTACCGCTGCATTCTCCGCGGCAATGTATCTGTCCGCAGCCTGGTGGTTGGGGTGGTGGGACACTGAGGTGTCATCTTGTCGTCTGTTTCCATCAGGGCAGGCAGCTCATCTTCTTCTATGTCTGCCTGTCTCGATGTCGAAGGTCGAGGTTCATCGTTTGCTGTGGCCAATGTGGAAGGCTTGAAAAACGACAGTATGCTTGACTGCTTAGCATCGCACATTTTTCTATCATACAGTTCTTTGTAAGCACTCAAACCATCGTACAAATATGCCCTAAACCTACATACCCTTTCAAAATTAAAGTTGTACCTTTCTGCAATCATAGCAGTGAAAATCTCACACAGTTGCTTCACGTTCAGTTCCTGGACGACTTCACTTTCGGTCCGTTTGCTACTGCATTCGGTTTCAATTGTTATCCTTTCCTCTTCCAATTGCATCAGGTCTTCATCTATCAGTTCTTGGTCATGGGATGCCAAAACCTCTTCAACATCATCTTCGTTAGCTTCCACAAGCTGAACTCACTTTGTCCTTACTTCGTTCACCACGATCGAAACGCTCAGTTATGTCTAGTTTTACGCAAAGTGTAACACTCTTACGAGCTCTTTTAGGCTTTTCCGATACCTTAGAATTCATTTTGCTAACGGATGGTCAAAATAAATCGACATAAAGCAAAGATGCTCACAGGCATGTGCTTAAGCAATGCCGGCCAGAATTCAGTTCCAGGGGAGGAGCTTGGCTGCTCGGGGCGCGGGCTGACTTTTGTCGCACACTGACTTTTATCGTAATAGTGAAAACACCTTCTGTTAACGAAAACAGGGAACTAATGTAGGTCTTTCGTAACAGCAAGGAAAAAGCGAACGTTCGAAAAGCGGGGAACACCTGGTAGTAAAAGCAGGAATGATATTATAAATACACAGCCTATATAAAGTGGAAATAATATATGTACAGTGTAGTTTCACTTAACAGAATTGGGAAGGTTAAACCAAAACCGATTTGCAGAAAAAGATTGGCACGTACACACATGCGCACTGAGGTGCCCGCGCAAGGCTTCATGGTCATTGTAGTCTCTCCAGGGGTAAACACTAGTGTCCCGTAATTGACTGCTACTTTTGTCCCTAATTTGGGAGTGAGAAAGTTGGCAACCCTAGACGCATCCTTGCTTCTATATTCTCGTCCTCTGAGAGTGGAGCGAAGGGAGAGGATGGCGGGGAGGAGGGAGGGAAGCAGGGGTGGATGGAGAGAGTGGGGAAAGGAGACAGAGAGGAGGAGCAGGGGAGGAGGGGGAGAGGATGGGGGAGGGGAAGAGAGACTTGGGGGGGAGGGAGAGATGGAGCACAGCCCTGGAGGAGGGGCGAGGAGAAGAGGAAGATGGGGAGAGGGAAGACGGAGGGGGAAAAATATGTAACAGTGCAGAGAGACACGGAGCAACACACTGATATATATACTAACTCGTTCCCTGTTCCCCCCACCCGTTCTCCCCACTCACTCTCTCACCCCCTCTGCCTCCCTTCTCCCTCCCCCTCCCTCTCTCCCCCTCCCACCTCTGTCTCTCCCCTCTCCCTCTCTCTCCCCCACCTCTACTCAATAGCAACAGCCCCCCTACAACAAGGGGGCTTTCCGGATTTGCATTCACTACCCCAGTGATTACCCGTTCAAGCCGCCCAAGCTGACGTTTAAGACACAAATTTACCACCCGAACGTAGATGAGAAGGGGCAAGTCTGTCTGCCAATCATCAGCGTGGACAACTGGAAACCTGCCACCAAGATCATGCAAGGTAGGAGGGGTGCGTGCCAGGGGAGGATGGTAGTGACGGAGGTGTTGACGGGTGAGGAAGGGAGGGGCGGGGATGGAGAGGGTGTAGGGGAGGGAGGGAGTGACAGAGACGGGGAGGGGTGTAGGGGAGGGAAAGGGTGACGGAGACGGGGAGGGGTGTAGGGGAGGGAGGGGGTGACGGAGACGGGGGAGTGTAGGGGAAGGAGAAGGTGACAGTGATGGGGAGGGTGTAGGGGAGGTGACGGAGACGGGGAGGGAGGGGGTGACAGTGACAAGGAGGGGTGTAGGGGAGGGAAGGGGTGACGACGACGGGAAGGGGTGTAGGGGATGGAGGGGTGACGGAGATGGGGAGGGGTGTAGGGGAGGGAGGGGTGACAGAGATGGGGAGGAGTGTAGGGGAGGGAGGGGTGACGGAGACGGGGAGCGATGTAGGGGAGGGAGAGGGTGACCGATACGGGGAGGGTGTAGGGGAGGAAGGGAGGGACAGAGACGGAGAAGGGTGTAGGGGAGGGAGGGAGGGATGGAGACAGGGAGGGGTGTAGGGCAGGGAGGGGGTGATGGAGATGGGGAGGGGTGTAGGGTGGAGGGGATGATGAAGACGGGGAGTGGTGTAGGGGAGGGAGGGGGTGACGGAGATGGGGAGGGGTGTAGGGGAGGGAGAGGGTGACAGTGACGGGGAGGGTGTAGGGGAGGTGATGGAGACGGGAGGGTGTAGGGGAGGGAGGGGGTGATGGAGACGGGGAGGGTGTAGGGGAGGAGGGAGGGAGAGGGTGACGGAGATGGGGAGGGGTGTAGAGGAGAAAGGGGGGTGATGGAGACGGGGAGGGGTGTAAGGGAGGGACGGGGTGATGGAGATGGGGAGGGTGTAGAGGAGGGAGGGGGTGACAGAGATGGGGAGGAGTGTAGGGGAGGGAGGGTGAGACAGAGACGGGGAGGGTTGTAGGGGACGGAGGGGTGACGGAGACGGGGAGGGGTGTAGGGGAAGGAGGAGTGACAGAGATGGGGAGGAGTGTAGGGAAAGGAAGGGGTGACGGAGATGGGGAGGGGTGTAGGGGCGGGAGGGCTGACAGAGATGGGGAGGAGTGTAGGGGAGGGAGGGGGTGACGGAGAGGGGGAGGGGGTGTAGGGGAGGTAGGGGGTGACGGAGATGGGGGGTGTAGGGGAGGGAGAGGGTGACAGTGACAAGGAGGGGTGTAGGGGAGGGAGGGTTGACAGAGATGGGGAGGAGTGTAGGGGAGGGAGGGGGTGAAGGAGACAGGGAGGGAAGAGAGGGAGTGATGGAGACGGGGAGGGGTGTAGGGGAGGGAGGGGGTGATGGAGATGGGGAGGGGTGTAGGGTGGAGGGGATGATGGAGATGGGGAGGGGTGTAGAGGAGGGAGGAGGTGTTGGAGATGGGGAGGGGTGTAGGGGAGGGAGAGGGTGACAGTGATGGGGAGAGTGTAGGGGAGGTGATGGAGACGGGGAGGGGTGTAGGGGAGGGAGGGGGTGATGGAGATGGGGAGGGTGTAGAGGAGGGAGGGGGTGACGGAGATGGGGAGGAGTGTAGGGGAGGGAGGGTGAGACGAGGGAGACAGAGACGGAGGGGTGATGGAGACAGGGAGGGAGGGGGTGATGGAGACGGGGAGGGTGTAGGGGAGGTAGAGGGGTGTAGAGGAGGAAGGGGGTGATGGAGACAGGGAGGGGTGTAGGGGACGGAGGGGTGACGGAGACAGGGAGGGGTGTAGGGGAGGCAGGGATGACAGAGATGGGGAGGAGTGTAGGGGAGGGAAGGGGTGACGGAGATGGGGAGGGGTGTAGGGGAGGGAGGGGGTGATGGAGGCGGGGGGTGTAGGGGAGGGAGAGGGTGACAGTGACGAGGAGGGAGTAGGGGAGGTGACGGAGACGGGGAGGGTGTAGGGGAGGGAGGGGGTGACAGTGACAAGGAGCGCTGTAGGGGAGGGAAGGGTGACGACGATGGGGAGGGGTGTAGGGGATGGAGGGGTGACGGAGACGGGGAGGGGTGTAGGGGAGGGAGGGATGATGGAGACGGGGAGGGGTGTAGGGGAGGGAGGGGGTGATGGAGATGGGGAGGGGTGGAGGGGATGATGGAGATGGGGAGGGGTGTAGAGGACGGAGGGGGTGATGGAGATGGGGAGGGGTGTAGGGGAGGGAGAGGGTGACAGTGACGGGGAGGTGACGGAGACAGGGAGGGAGGGAGTGACGGAGATGGGGAGGGCTGTAGGGGAGGGAGGCAGTGATGGAGACGGGGAGGGTGTAGGGGAGGTAGAGGAGGAAGGGGGTGACGGAGATGGGGAGGGGTGTAGGGGAGGGAGGGGGTGACGGAGATGGGGAGGAGTGTAGGGGAGGGAGGCTGAGACAGAGACGGGGAGGGCTGTAGGGGAGGGAGGGGGTGATGGAGACGAGGAGGGTGTAGGGGAGGTAGAGGGGTGTAGAGGAGGAAGGGGGTGATGGAGACAGGGAGGGGTGTAGGGGACGGAGGGATGACGGAGACAGGGAGGGGTGTAGGGGAGGGAGGGGTGACAGAGATGGGGAGGAGTGTAGGGGAGGGAAGGGGTGACGGAGATGGGGAGGGGTGTAGGGGCGGGAGGGGTGACAGAGATGGGGAGGAGTGTAGGGGAGGGAAGGGGTGATGGAGATGGGGAGGGTTGTAGGGGAGGGAGGGGGTGACAGAGATGGGGAGGAGTGTAGGGGAGAGAGGGTGAGACAGACGGGGAGGGTTGTAGGGGAGGAAGGGGTGATGGAGACGGCGAGGGGTGTAGGGGACGGAGGGGTGACGGAGATGGGGAGGGGTGTAGGGGAGGGAGGAGTGACAGAGATGGGGAGGAGTGTAGGGGAGGGAAGGGGTGACGGGGATGGGGAGGGGTGTAGGGGCGGGGGGTGACAGAGATGGGGAGGAGTGTAGGGGAGGGAGGGGGTGACGGAGACGGGAAGGGGTGTAGGGGAGGGAGAGGGTGACCGATACGGGGAGGGTGTAGGTGAGGAAGGGAGGGAGGCGGAAACGGAGAAGGGTGTAGGGGTGGGAGGGAGAGATGGAGATGGAGAAGGGTGTAGGGGAGGGAGGGAGAGACGGAGATGGGGAGGGTGTAGCGGAGTGGGTGACAGTGACGGGGAGGGGTGTAGAGAGGGATGATGTTGATGGAGAGGGAGGGGGTGATGGAGCGGGAACAGGTAACTGAGTCGCGGAGGTGAGCAGAGGAGGGAGAAAGTCACGGAGATGAGGAGTGAGATGGCCTGCTTTGGCCACTGGCTTTGCGATGGCCACTGGGCCCCTGACCACTCTCCTCTCGGACAGTTATCGAGTCCCTTGTCCAGCTGATCGAGAACCCGGAGCCTGAGCACCCGCTGAGGACGGAACTTGCCGAGGAATACAGCAAGGACCGGGAGAAGTTCCAGAGGAACGCCGAGGAACACACCAGGAAGTACAGCGAGAAGCGGCCGCTGGATTGAACCGCTCACTGTCCAAGGGGTTGGGGTTGTGGGGTGACGTGGCATTGATTCGGTTGGGTGGGGTTGACTGGGTTGAGGTTTGCATTAAGTTTGGTTGGGATTGGTCGGTTTAGGTTGAGTTGGGTTGGGATTGGTCGGTTTAGGTTGAGTTGGGTTGGGATTGGTTGGTTTAGGTTGAGTTGGGTTGGGATTGGTCAGTTTTGGTTGAGTTGAGTTGGGATTGGTTGGTTTGTGTCGACTTGGGTTGGGATTGGTTGGTTTGGGTCGAGTTGGGTGGGAATTGGTCTGTTTGGGTTGAGTTGGGTTGGGATTGGTCGGTTTGGGTCGAGTTCGGTGGACATTGGTTGGTTTGGGTTGAGTTGGGTTGGGTTTGTTGGTTGCGTTGGATCGGGTTAAGAGTGGCTGGGTTTTATTGACGCAAACAGGAGGAATTCTGCAGATACTGGAAATTCAAGCAACACACATCAAAGTTGCTGGTGAACGCAGCAGGCCGGGCAGCATCTCTAGGGAAGAGGTATAGTCGATGTTTCGGGCCGAGACCCTCCGTCAGGACTAACTGAAAGAAGAGCTAGTAAGAGATTCTTTCAGTTAGTCCTGACGAAGGGTCTCGGCCTGAAACGTCGACTGTACCTCTTCCTAGAGATGCTGCCTGGCCTGCTGTGTTCACCAGCAAATTTGATGTGTGTTGCTTGGGTTTTATTGAGCTGGGTTGGGATTGGTTGGGTGTATTTGATTGTGATTGGTTGGTTGGAGACTGGGAGAAGGAGCGAGTGGATGGGGGAGGGTGGGAGGGTTGGGAGGGTTTGCATATTTCAATGGTTGCCTTTGTTACTGTGTAGCTGAGCTGATTAAAGTCTATGTTAATCTTTGCGCCTTGATTGTTCTTTGTGTGTGTGTATGTGTCAGAGAGAGAGAGAGAGTGTGTGTGCATGTCTGCATCTGAGTGTGTGTGTTCACAGTAAATTTTATTGTCAAAGTAGCTATATATCACCATATACAACCCTGAGATTCATTTTCTTGCGGATATACTCAATAAATCTATAGGATAGTAACTACAATGCGAAGAAAATGTATTCCCACCACCCCGCCGCCCAGGAAGTTTTGATGTTTTATTGTTTTGCAACATTGAATCACAGTGGATTTAATTTGGCTTTTTTTGACACTGAACAACAGAAAAAAAACTTTTGTGTCTCAGTGAAAACAGATCTCTACAAAATGATCTAAATTAATTACAAATATAAAACACAAAATTATTGATGGCATAAGTATTCACCCTCTTCAAATCAGTATTTAGTAGGGGCACCTTTGACAGCAGTTACAGCCTTGAGTCCATTCTGTATGGAAAGGTCTCTATCAGCTTTGCACATCTGGACACGCAATTTTTCCCCATTCTTTACAAAACTGCTCAAGCTCTGTCAGATTGCATGGGGATTATCAGTAAACAGTCCTATTCAAGTCCAGCCAGAAATTCTCAATTCGGATTGAGGCTGGACTCTGACTTGGACATCCAGGACATCAACTTTGTTGTTTTCAAGCCATTCCCGTGTAACTTTGGTTTTATGCTTGGATCATTGTCTTGCTGGAAAACCAATTTTCTCCCAGGTCGCGGTTCTCCAGCAGACTGCATCAGGTTTTCCTGCAGGATTTCCCTGTATTTTGCTGCATTCATTTCACCCTCTGCCTTCACAAGCCTTCCAGGGCCTGCTGCAGTGAAGCATCCCCACAGCATGAGGCAGCCACCACCATGCTTCATGGTAGGGATGGTGTGTTCTAGATGGTGTGCGGTATTTGGCATTTGGTCTGATAGCCAAAAAGCTCAATTTTGGTTTCATCAGACCATAGAACCCTCTTCCAGCTGACTTCAGAGTCTCCCACATGCCATCTGGCAAACTCTAGCTGAGAATTCATGTGAGTTTTTTTCAACAGTGGCTTTCTCTTTGCCACTCTCCCATAAAGCTGTGACTGGTGAAGATTTGTTTGCACAGTCTCTCCCATCTCAGTCACTGAAGTTTGTAACTCCTCCAGAGCTGTCATAGGTCTCTTGACGGCCTCCCTCTCTAGTCCCCTTCTTGCACGGTCACTCCGTTTCTGAGGACGGCCTGCTCCAGGCAGATTTACAGCTCAGCCATATTCTTTCCATTTCTTGATGACTGACTTAACTGTACTCCAAGGGGACATTCAGTGACCTGGAAATTCTCTCGTATCCGTCTCCTGACCTGTGCTATTCAAGAACCTTTTTGTCGAGTTGCTTGGAGTGTGTTTTTGTCTTCATGGTGTAGTTTTTTGCCAGGATACTGACTCAACAGCAGTTGGACCTTCCAGATACAGGTGTATTTTTACTACAATCAATTGAAACACCTCAACTGCGCACACTGATCTCCATTTAACTAATTATGTGACTTCTAAAACCAATTGGCTGCCCCATATAAAAGGGAGTGAATGCCTATGCCATCTATTATTTTGTGTCTTATATTTGTAATAACTTAGATCACTTTGTAGAGATCTGTTATCACTAAGACATGAAGGAGTCTTCTTCTGTTGTTCAGTGTCAAGAAAAGCCAAATTAAATCCATGATGATTCAATGTTGTAAAACAATAAAATATGAAAACTTCCAAGGGGGTTGGGGTGAACACTGTTTATAAGCACTGTATAACAGGGTCCATGAAACATCAACCAGAGTGCAGAAGACAACAAACTGTGCAAATGCAAACACAAATAAATAGCAATAAATTACGAGAACATGAGATGAGGAGTCCTTGAAAGTGAGTCCACTGGTTGTGGGAACATTTCATTAACGAAGTGAGTAAAGTTAAAGAGCCTGATGTTTGAGGGGTAATAACTGTTCCTGAACCTGGTGGTGTGGGTCCTGAGGCTCCTGTACCTCCTTCCTGATGTTTGAGGGGTAATAACTGTCCCTGAACCTGGTGGTGTGGGTCCTGAGGCTCCTGTACCTCCTTCCTGATGTTTGAGGGGTAATAACTGTTCCTGAACCTGGTGGTGTGGGTCCTGAGGCTCCTGTACCTCCTTTCTAATGTTTGAGGGGTAATAACTGTTCCTGAACCTGGTGGTGTGGGTCCTGAGGCTCCTGTACCTCCTTCCTGATGTTTGAGGGGTAATAACTGTCCCTGAACCTGGTGGTGTGGGTCCTGAGGCTCCTGTACCTCCTTCCTGATGTTTGAGGGGTAATAACTGTTCCTGAACCTGGTGGTGTGGGTCCTGAGGCTCCTGTACCTCCTTTCTGATGTTTGAGGGGTAATAACTGTTCCTGAACCTGGTGGTGTGGGTCCTGAGGCTCCTGTACCTCCTTCCTGATGTTTGAGGGGTAATAACTGTTCCTGAACCTGGTGGTGTGGGTCCTGAGGCTCCTGTACCTCCTTCCTGATGTTTGAGGGGTAATAACTGTTCCTGAACCTGGTGGTGTGGGTCCTGAGGCTCCTGTACCTCCTTCCTGATGTTTGAGGGGTAATAACTGTTCCTGAACCTGGTGGTGTGGGTCCTGAGGCTCCTGTACCTCCTTCCTGATGTTTGAGGGGTAATAACTGTTCCTGAACCTGGTGGTGTGGGTCCTGAGGCTCCTGTACCTCCTTCCTGATGTTTGAGGGGTAATAACTGTTCCTGAACCTGGTGGTGTGGGTCCTGAGGCTCCTGTACCTCCTTTCTAATGTTTGAGGGGTAATAACTGTTCCTGAACCTGGTGGTGTGGGTCCTGAGGCTCCTGTACCTCCTTCCTGATGTTTGAGGGGTAATAACTGTTCCTGAACCTGGTGGTGTGGGTCCTGAGGCTCCTGTACCTCCTTCCTGATGTTTGAGGGGTAATAACTGTTCCTGAACCTGGTGGTGTGGGTCCTGAGGCTCCTGTACCTTCTTTCTAATGTTTGAGGGGTAATAACTGTTCCTGAACCTGGTGGTGTGGGTCCTGAGGCTCCTGTACCTCCTTCCTGATGTTTGATAGGTAATAACTGTTCCTGAACCTGGTGGTGTGGGTCCTGAGGCTCCTGTACCTCCTTCCTGATGGTTGAGGGTAATAACTGTCCCTGAACCTGGTGGTGTGGGTCCTGAGGCTCCTGTACCTCCTTCCTGATGTTTGAGGGGTAATAACTGTTCCTGAACCTGGTGGTGTGGGTCCTGAGGCTCCTGTACCTCCTTCCTGATGTTTGAGGGGTAATAACTGTTCCTGAACCTGGTGGTGTGGGTCCTGAGGCTCCTGTACCTCCTTCCTGATGTTTGAGGGGTAATAACTGTTCCTGAACCTGGTGGTGTGGGTCCTGAGGCTCCTGTACCTTCTTTCTAATGTTTGAGGGGTAATAACTGTTCCTGAACCTGGTGGTGTGGGTCCTGAGGCTCCTGTACCTCCTTCCTGATGTTTGATAGGTAATAACTGTTCCTGAACCTGGTGGTGTGGGTCCTGAGGCTCCTGTACCTCCTTCCTGATGGTTGAGGGTAATAACTGTCCCTGAACCTGGTGGTGTGGGTCCTGAGGCTCCTGTACCTTCTTCCTGATGTTTGAGGGGTAATAACTGAATAATATAATTAAGCATATTATTGTACTTCATAATTCAATTTATTTTATTTGATTGATCATGAATATGGGATACCGTGATTGTATCAGTGTGATTTATAGATAGTGCATTTTGTGGTACCTTATTTTGGTTTATAATAAGTATCCTTATGCATTCTGTATTCTGTGTATATAAAATTTAATAAAAATATTGGGGAAAAAAGATAAAAAGAAAAAGGAAGAAAATTTGGCTGAGTGGTGTAGCAACAACAACCTCTTATTCAATGTCAGCAAGACCAATTGTAAACTTCAGAAGAGGGAAACGAGAGAGTCATCAGCCAGTAATCATTGGAGGATCGGAGGTGTAGAAGGTCATTAACTAAATTCCTGGGTGTCACTATCTCAGGGGACCTGTCATGTAAATATAATTGAGAAGAGCGCACGGACAGCTCCTCTACTTCCTCAGGAGTCTGTGAACATTCAGCATCTCATCGAAAACCTTGACGAACCTCTCTTGAAGTATAGTGGAAACAGTGCTGACTGGCTGTGTTACGGCCTGGTATGGGAACACAAATGGCTTTGAGCAGAAAATTAGATTAGATTAGATCAGATTCAACTTCACTGTCATTGTGCCGAGTACAGACACAAAGCCAATGAAATGCAGTCAGCATCTGACCAGAAATGCAAAGACTAGTGTTATTTACAAAATAACTGTGAGTAAAAAGTAAGTGCAACAGCACACAAATATAAAAATACTGAGACAGTACAATACAGATGCAATATTGCTTAGCGCTGTGATGAGAGGTTCAGCAGGGTCACAGCCTCAGGGAAGAAGCTCTTCCTGTGCCTGCTGGTGTGGGAACGGAGACTCCTGTAGCGCCTACCGGATGGGAGGAGAGTAAAAAGTCCATGGTTAGGGTGAGATGCATCCTTGATAATGCTTTTCGCCCTGCCCAGGCAGCGTTTATGGTAGATGTTCCCAATGGTGGGCAATTGGGTACCGATAATCCGCTGGGCAGTTTTCACCACACGCTGGAGTGCTTTGCGGTCCAATACGGGACAATTGCCATACCACACTGAGATGCAGTTGGTGAGTATGCTCTCAATGGTACAGCGGTAAAAGTCCATCAGTATCCTGGGACAGAGGTGAGCTTTCTTCACGCTCCGCAGGAAATAAAGGCGCTGTTGCGTCTTTCTGATCAGGATGGAGGCGTTCAGGAAATCCAGACTCCAATGGCACAAGGAGGTACTGAGGCCCAGGTTTGGAATTTAGTGATTAGTTTTCAGGGGATTACGGTGCCGAATACCGAGCTGTAATCGACAAGACAACATCCTGATGGATGCATTTTTGCTGTCCAGATATTCCGGGGTTGAATGAAGAGCCATCAAGGTCTGGCGTAGAGCTGTTGCTCCGGTCGGCAAATCGGAGTGGATCCAAGTCGCCACTCGGACAGGAGCTGATACGCTTCAACACCAACCTCGCAAAACACTTCATCACTGTGGATCTAAGTGCCACTGGGCGAGAGTTGTCGAGGCAGGTTACCATGATCTTCCTGGGCGCCGGGAGGATTGAAGCCCGCTTGAAGCAGCCGGGTACCGCACACTGGCGGAGCGAGAGGTTGAAGATCCCCGTGAACACCCCAACCAGCTGGTCAGGACTTTAGTACTTGGCCTGGTAGCGCCCCCCCCCACCCCGCCTGGGGCGGGCCAGATGCTTTTCGTGGGTTCAGGAGCACCCCCCACCCTCTCCGTGAGCCGTTCGCCCGGGAATTTCCACGTCGCTTTCCGGAGATCGTAGCCGGACCTCCTGTTTTACGTTCCCGGTCTCCGGGCTTGAACGGCTTTGCCCTGGCCCCCGACGGATCGCGGACCCGCGCGGCTTCCGGCCGGGGGAAGTCTCCGGACGGTTTCGCGGTGTCACGGTGGTTTGCGACCAAGTCCTGACGACCTTCTGGTCCGCAGACGAGTCCCCGAGCACGGCCCGGACCACCGACTGGAAGCAATCCCAGAGCCGTTTCTCTGTCTCCCCACCAATGACCACCCCTCTCTGTTGTTCTAATCTCGGGAGTTTTGTCCTTTAGCCTCAGCCTGTGAGCAGGACAGCCAAGTGGTCCGATTTACCGAAACACGGTCTCGGCGTGGAGCAGTCGGCATTCCTTTTGTTGGCGTGACAGTGGTCCAGTGCGTGGGGACCTCTGGTGCTCCAGGCTGTAACGCTGATGGCAATTGGGCAGGGTTTTCTGCAGACAAGCTTGGCTGATGTCCCGGTGGTATGGAAACTGCGGACCGGACGACGGACGAGAGCTCCCGAGGCGCTGTAATTTAGAACGGACGGCATTTGATCGTTTGCTGTTGAAAGTCGGGGGCCCGCGAGTTCACCAAAACCAACTCTCTTTGTGTGTGTGTGTGTGTGTGAGAGAGAGAGAGAGAGAGAGAGAGAGAGAAGGAGAGAGAGAGAGGGAGAGAGAATGTTTGTGTCTGTGTATATGCGTGTGAGAGAATGTGTGCATGTGTCTTTGTGAGTGTGTGTGCGTGTGTTTATGTGTCCGTGTGAGAGAGGGAGAGAGTGTGTATACTGTACGTGTCTGTGACTGGGTGTGTGTATGAGAGAGAGAGAGAGAGAGAGAGAGAGTGTGTGTGTGTGTGTATTTGGGGCTGTGTGTGAGAGAGAGAGAGAGAGAGTGTGTGTGCGTGCTGGTGTGTGTGTGCTTGGGTGTGTGAGTGTCTGTGAGTGAGTGACTGTGTGTGTGTGTGTGTGTGTGTGTGTGTGTGTGTGTGTGAATGAGAGAGCGTGTGTGTTTATGTTTGTGAGAGAGAGTGTGTGTGTGAGTGTCTGTCTGTGAGTGTGTGTGTGTTTGTGTGTGTATGAGAGAGTGTGTGTGAAAGAGAGAGAGAGAGAGAGAGAGAGAGTGTGTGTACACAGCACTGCCAACATTCTGTATCTGATGGGAAAGGCTCCCATTCCGGCCGGAGACAGGCGGACATCGACCGTCCATTCCAGTGTAAGCACTCACCACCCACACCCAGAGCAAACTGGACTTCGCCCCGCGGGTCCACACTGACGTCAGAGGACAGCTACTGTCCGAGACACAACAGGACCCGGTAAGCGGCAGAAGGGAGCGGGGACGTGTCCGGGAGAGGGGTGGGGGAGAGAGAGGCAGGAGGTGGTGGGGGTGAGAGGTGAAGAGAGAGAGAGAACCGGCAGAAGAAGAAGATAGGAGAGAGGGAGAAATGTGGAAGAGAAAGTGGAAATGGAAAGAGAGCAGTGGAGTGGGGGGAAGGGAGGGAGCCGAGAGATAGGGTAAGGGGAGGTCAGGGTGGACATAGGGAAAGAGAAGGAGTGAGATGACAGAGTAGAGAGTAAGAGGGCATGGTAGGGGGAAGAGAAGTGTTAATGAAGAGTGGGGAGGGGCACACTGTGGGGGTGACGTAGAGGGAGCTCCACACCGTGTCTGACCCGTGTCCCGGGAGCGCTCGGTGCCCACACTGGGGATGAAATGGGGGAGGGGGGGACACTGTGGGCGTGATGTAGAGGGAGCTCCACACCGTGTCTCACCCGTGTCCCGGGAGCTCTCGGTGCCCACACTGGGGATAAAGTGGGGGACACACCGTGGGGGTGATGTTGAGGGAGCTCCACACCGTGTCTGACCCGTGTTCCGGGAGTGCTCGGTGCCCACACTGGGGATAAAGTGGGGGACACACCGTGGGGGTGATGTTGAGGGAGCTCCACACCGTGTCTGACCCGTGTCCCGGGAGTGCTTGGTGCCCACATTGGGGATAAAGTGGGGGGGAGGGGGGGACACACTGTGGGGGTGAAGTGGAGGGAGCTCCACACCGTGTCTGACCCGTGTCCCGGGAGCGCTCGGTGCCCACACTGGGGATAAAGTGGGAGGACACACTGTGGGGGTGACGTAGAGGGAGCTCCACACCGTGTCTGACCCGTGTCCTGGGAGTGCTCGGTGCCCACACTGGGGATAAAGTGGGGGGGGGACACACTGTGGGGGTGATGTAGAAGGAGCTCCACGCCGTGACTGACCCGTGTCCCGGGAGCGCTCGGTGCCCACACTGGGGATAAAGTGGGGGGGGGGGGACACACTGTGGGGGTGATGTAGAGGGAGCTCCACACCGTGTCTGACCCGTGTCCCGGGAGCGCTCGGTGCCCACACTGGGGATAAAGTGGGGGGGGGGGGACACACTGTGGGGGTGGTGTAGGGGGAGCTCCACACCGTGTCTGACCCGTGTCCCGGGAGCGCTCGGTGCCCACACAGGGTTTTCTGAAATGGAATCTCTCGCTCTCTCCCACAGTTACGAGATTTGATCTGGTACACCCTAGTTGAACTGTGCTGAAGGCGACAATGATATTACAGGCGAAATTACAATTTCTACTACTGTTGATCGCAGTGGAAAATCTTCCCTGGGTAAAGAGAACGAGAGTGGCGAGTGTTTGACTGTGTGTGGGTTAGAGAGAGAGAAATGTGTGTGTGTTAGAGAGAGAGGTGTGTGTGTGTGAGAGAGATGCAGGTGTGAGAGACAGAGGGAGGTGTGTGTGTGTGTGTGTAAGAGAGGTGTGAGACAGAGAGGGAGGTGTGTGTGTGTGAAAGAGAGGTGTGAGACAGAGAATGAGGTGTGTGTGTGTGAAAGAAAGGTGTGAGACAGAGCATGAGGTGTGTGTGTGTGTGTGTGTGTGTGTAAGAGAGCTGTGAGACAGAGAGGCAGGTGTGTGTGTGTGTGTGTGTGAAAGAGAGGTGTGAGACAGAGAGGGAGGTGTGTGTGTGAGAGAGAGAGAGGTGTGAGACAGAGAGGGAGGTGTGTGTGTGTGTTTGTGTGAAAGAGAGGTGTGAGTCGGAGAGGGAGGTAGACAGAGAGAGATGTGTGTGTGTGAAAGAGAGGTGTGAGACAGAGAGGGAGGTGTGAGACAGAAAGGGAGGTGTGTGTGTGTGAAAGAGAGGTATGAGAGAAAGAATGAGGTGTGTGTGTGTGTAAGAGAACAGTGAGACAGAGAGGGAGGTGTGTGTGTGTGAAAGAGAGGAGTGAGACAGAGAAGGAGGTGTGTGTGTGTTTGTGTGAAAGAGAGGTCTGAAACAGAGAGGGAGGTGTGTGTGTGTGAAAGAGACGTGTGAGACGGAGAGGGAGGTATGTGTGTGTGTGTGTGTGAAAGAGAGGTGTAAGACAGGGAGGGAGGTGTGTGTGTGTGAAAGAAAGTTGTGAGACAGAGAGGGAGGTATGTGTGTGTGAAAGAGGTGTGAGACAGAGAATGAGGTGTGTGTGTGTGTAAGAGAGGTGTGAGTTAGAGAGGGAGGCGTCTGTGTGTGAAAGAGAGGTGTGAGACAGAGAGGGAGGTGGGTGTGTGTGAGTGTGTGCGTGTGTGTGTGTGTGAAAGAGAGGTGTAAGACAGAGAGGGAGGTGTTTGTGTGTGTGTGTGAAAGAGGTGTGAGACAGAGAGGGAGGTGTGTGCGTGTGAAAAAGAGGTGTGAGACAGAGAATGAGGTGTGTGTGTGTAAGAGAGCTGTGAGACAGAGAGAGAAGTGTGTGTGTGTATGAAAGAGAGGTGTGAAACAGAGAGGGAGGTGTGTTTGTGTGAAAGAGAGGTGTGAGTCGGAGGTGTGTGTTTGTGAAAGAGAGGTGTGAGACAGAGAGGGAGGTGTGTGTGTGTGTGAGTGTGTGTGTGTGAAAGAAAGTTGTGAGACAGAGAGGGAGGTGTGTGTGTGTGTTTGTGTGAAAGAGAGGTGTGAGTCGGAGAGGGAGGTAGACAGAGAGAGATGTGTGTGTGTGAAAGAGAGGTGTGAGACAGAGAGGGAGGTGTGAGACAGAAAGGGAGGTGTGTGTGTGTGAAAGAGAGGTGTGAGAGAAAAAATGAGGTGTGTGTGTGTGTAAGAGAACAGTGAGACAGAGAGGGAGGTGTGTGTGTGTGAAAGAGAGGTGTGAGACAGAGAGGGAGGTGTGTGTGTGTTTGTGTGAAAGAGAGGTCTGAAACAGAGAGGGAGGTGTGTGTGTGTGAAAGAGAGGTGTGAGACGGAGAGGGAGGTATGTGTGTGTGTGTGTGTGAAAGAGAGGTGTAAGACAGGGAGGGAGGTGTGTGTGTGTGAAAGAAAGTTGTGAGACAGAGAGGGAGGTATGTGTGTGTGAAAGAGGTGTGAGACAGAGAATGAGGTGTGTGTGTGTGAAAGAGAGGTGTGAGACAGAGAGGGAGGTGTGTGTGTGTGTGTGAAAGAGAGGTGTGAGACAGAGAGGGAGGTGTGTGTGTGTGTGTGAAAGACAGGTGTGAGACAGAGAGGCAGGTGGGTGTGTGTGAGTGTGTGTGTGTGTGTGTGTGTGTGTGTGTGTGAAAGAGAGGTGTAAGACAGAGAGGGAGGTGTTTGTGTGTGTGTGTGAAAGAGGTGTGAGACAGAGAGGGAGGTGTGTGCGTGTGAAAAAGAGGTGTGAGACAGAGAATGAGGTGTGTGTGTGTAAGAGAGCTGTGAGACAGAGAGAGAAGTGTGTGTGTGTATGAAAGAGAGGTGTGAAACAGAGAGGGAGGTGTGTTTGTGTGAAAGAGAGGTGTGAGTCGGAGGTGTGTGTTTGTGAAAGAGAGGTGTGAGGCAGAGAGGGAGGTGTGTGTGTGTGTGTGAGTGTGTGTGTGTGAAAGAAAGTTGTGAGACAGAGAGGGAGGTGTGTGTGTGTGTGTGTGTGAAAGAGGTGTGAGACAGAGAGGGAGGTGTGTGTGTGAAAAAGGTGTGAGACAGAGAATGAGGTGTGTGTGTAAGAGAGCTGTTAGACAGAGAGGGAGGTGTGTGTGTGAAAAAGAGGTGTGAAACTGAGAGGGAGGTGTGTGTTTGTGAAAGAGAGGTGTGAGACAGAGAGACATGTGTGTGTGAAAGAGAGATGTGAGACAGAGAGGGAGGTGTGTGTGTGTGTGTGTGTGTGAGAAAGAAAGTTGTGAGACAGAGAGGGAGGTGTGTGTGTGTTTGTGTGAAAGAGAGGTGTGAGACAGAGAGGGAGGTGTGTGTGTGTGTGAAAGAGAGGTGTGAGACAGAGAGGGAGGTGTGTGTGTGTGTGTGTGTGAAAGAGAGGTGTGAGACAGAGAGGGAGGTGTGTGTGTGTGAAAGAGAGGTGTGAGACAGAGAGGCAGGTGGGTGTGTGTGAGTGTGTGTGTGTGTGTGTGTGTGTGTGAAAGAAAGTTGTGAGACAGAGAGGGAGGTGTGTGTGTGTGTGTGAAAGAGGTGTGAGACAGAGAGGGAGGTGTGTGTGTGTGAAAAAGGTGTGAGACAGAGAATGAGGTGTGTGTGTAAGAGAGCTGTTAGTCAGAGAGGGAGGTGTGTGTGTGTGTGTGTGTGTGTGTGAAAAAGAGGTGTGAAACTGAGAGGGAGGTGTGTGTTTGTGAAAGAGAGGTGTGAGACAGAGAGACATGTGTGTGTGAAAGAGAGATGTGAGACAGAGAGGGAGGTGTGTGTGTGTGTGTGTGTGTGAAAGAAAGTTGTGAGACAGAGAGGGAGGTGTGTGTGTGTTTGTGTGAAAGAGAGGTGTGAGACAGAGAGGGAGGTGTGTGTGTGTGTGTGAAAGAGAGGTGTGAGACAGAGAGGGAGGTGTGTGTGTGTGAAAGAGAGGTGTGAGACAGAGAATGAGATGTGTGTCTGTGTAAGAGAGCTGTGAGACAGAGAGGTAGGTGTGGGTGTGTGAAAGAGAGGTGTGAGACAGAGAGGGAGGTGTGTGCGTGTGTGTGTGTGAAAGAGAGTTGTGAGACAGAGAGGGAGGTGTGAGTCGGAGAGGGAGGTGTGTGTGTGTGAAAGAGAGGTGTGAGACAGAGAGAGATGTGTGTCTGTGAAAGAGAGATGTGAGACAGACAGGGAGGTCTGTGCGCGTGTGTGTGTGTGAAAGAGAGGTGTGAGACAGAGAGGGAGGTGTGTGTGTGAAAGAGAGGTGTGAGACAGAGAATGAGGTGTGTGTGTGAGTGTGTGTAAGAGAGTTGTGAGACAGAGAGTGAGGTGTGTGTGTGTGTGTCTGTCTGTGAAAGAGGTGTGAGACAGAGAGGGAGCTGTGTGTGTGTGTGAGTGTGTGTGTGAAAGAGAGGTGTGAGACAGAGAGGGAGGTGTGTGTGTGTGTGTCTGTGAAAGAGGTGTGAGACAGAGAGGGAGCTGTGTGTGTGTGTGTGTGTGAGTGTGTGTGTGAAAGAGAGGTGTGAGACAGAGAGGGAGGTGTGTGTGTGTTTGTGTGTCTGTGAAAGAGGTGTGAGACAGAGACGGAGCTGTGTGTGTGTGTGAGTGTGTGTGTGAAAGAGAGGTGTGAGACAGAGAGGGAGGTGTGTGTGTGTGTGTGAAAGGGAGGTGTCAGACAGAGAGGGAAGTGTGTGTGTGTGTGTGAAAGAGAGGTGTGAGACAGAGAGGGAGGTGTGCGTGTGTGTGTGTGTGAAAGAGAGGTGTGAGACAGAGAGGGAGGTGTGTGTGTGTGAAAGAGAGGTGAGAGACAGAGAATGAGGTGTGTGTCTGTGTAAGAGAGCTGTGAGACAGAGAGGTAGGTGTGGGTGTGTGAAAGAGAGGTGTGAGACAGTGAGGGAGGTGTGTGTGTGTTTGTGTGAAAGAGAGGTGTGAGACAGACAGGGAGGTCTGTGCGTGTGTGTGTGTGTGAAAGAGAGGTGTGAGACAGAGAGGGAGGTGTGTGTGTGAAAGAGAGGTGTGAGACAGAGAATGAGGTGTGTGTGTGAGTGTGTGTAAGAGAGTTGTGAGACAGAGAGTGAGGTGTGTGTGTGTGTGTGTCTGTCTGTGAAAGAGGTGTGAGACAGAGAGGGAGCTGTGTGTGTGTGTGAGTGTGTGTGTGAAAGAGAGGTGTGAGACAGTTAGGGAGGTGTGTGTATGTGTGTCTGTGAAAGAGGTGTGAGACAGAGAGGGAGCTGTGTGTGTGTGTGTGTGTGTGAGTGTGTGTGTGAAAGAGAGGTGTGAGACAGAGAGGGAGGTGTGTGTATGTGTGTCTGTGAAAGAGGTGTGAGACAGAGAGGGAGCTGTGTGTGTGTGTGTGTGTGAGTGTGTGTGTGAAAGAGAGGTGTGAGACAGAGAGGGAGGTGTGTGTGTGTTTGTGTGTCTGTGAAAGAGGTGTGAGACAGAGACGGAGCTGTGTGTGTGTGTGTGTGAGTGTGTGTGTGAAAGAGAGGTGTGAGACAGAGAGGGAGGTGTGTGTGTGTGTGTGAAAGGGAGGTGTGAGACAGAGAGGGAGGTGTGTGTGTGTGTGAAAGAGAGGTGTGAGACAGAGAGGGAGGTGTGTGTGTGTGTGTGTGTGTGTGTGAAAGAGAGGTGTGAGACAGAGAGGGAGGTGTGTGTGTGTGAAAGAGAGGTGTGAGACAGAGAATGAGGTGTGTGTCTGTGTAAGAGAGCTGTGAGACAGAGAGGTAGGTGTGGGTGTGTGAAAGAGATGTGTGAGACAGTGAGGGAGGTGTGTGTGTGTTTGTGTGAAAGGGAGGTGTGAGACAGAGAGGGAGGTGTGTGTGTGTGTGTGAAAGAGAGGTGTGAGACAGAGAGGGAGGTGTGTGTGTGTGTGTGTGTGAAAGAGAGGTGTGAGACAGAGAGGGAGGTGTGTGTGTGTGAAAGAGAGGTGTGAGACAGAGAATGAGATGTGTGTCTGTGTAAGAGAGCTGTGAGACAGAGAGGTAGGTGTGGGTGTGTGAAAGAGAGGTGTGAGACAGAGAGGGAGGTGTGTGCGTGTGTGTGTGTGAAAGAGAGTTGTGAGACAGAGAGGGAGGTGTGAGTCGGAGAGGGAGGTGTGTGTGTGTGAAAGAGAGGTGTGAGACAGAGAGAGATGTGTGTCTGTGAAAGAGAGATGTGAGACAGACAGGGAGGTCTGTGCGCGTGTGTGTGTGTGAAAGAGAGGTGTGAGACAGAGAGGGAGGTGTGTGTGTGAAAGAGAGGTGTGAGACAGAGAGGGAGGTGTGTGTGTGAAAGAGAGGTGTGAGACAGAGAATGAGGTGTGTGTGTGAGTGTGTGTAAGAGAGTTGTGAGACAGAGAGTGAGGTGTGTGTGTGTGTGTGTCTGTCTGTGAAAGAGGTGTGAGACAGAGAGGGAGCTGTGTGTGTGTGTGAGTGTGTGTGTGAAAGAGAGGTGTGAGACAGAGAGGGAGGTGTGTGTGTGTGTGTGTCTGTGAAAGAGGTGTGAGACAGAGAGGGAGCTGTGTGTGTGTGTGTGTGTGAGTGTGTGTGTGAAAGAGAGGTGTGAGACAGAGAGGGAGGTGTGTGTGTGTTTGTGTGTCTGTGAAAGAGGTGTGAGACAGAGACGGAGCTGTGTGTGTGTGTGTGTGTGAGTGTGTGTGTGAAAGAGAGGTGTGAGACAGAGAGGGAGGTGTGTGTGTGTGTGTGAAAGGGATGTGTCAGACAGAGAGGGAAGTGTGTGTGTGTGTGTGAAAGAGAGGTGTGAGACAGAGAGGGAGGTGTGTGTGTGTGTGTGTGTGAAAGAGAGGTGTGAGACAGAGAGGGAGGTGTGTGTGTGTGAAAGAGAGGTGTGAGACAGAGAATGAGGTGTGTGTCTGTGTAAGAGAGCTGTGAGACAGAGAGGTAGGTGTGGGTGTGTGAAAGAGAGGTGTGAGACAGTGAGGGAGGTGTGTGTGTGTTTGTGTGAAAGAGAGGTGTGAGACAGACAGGGAGGTCTGTGCGTGTGTGTGTGTGTGAAAGAGAGGTGTGAGACAGAGAGGGAGGTGTGTGTGTGAAAGAGAGGTGTGAGACAGAGAATGAGGTGTGTGTGTGAGTGTGTGTAAGAGAGTTGTGAGACAGAGAGTGAGGTGTGTGTGTGTGTGTGTCTGTCTGTGAAAGAGGTGTGAGACAGAGAGGGAGCTGTGTGTGTGTGTGAGTGTGTGTGTGAAAGAGAGGTGTGAGACAGAGAGGGAGGTGTGTGTATGTGTGTCTGTGAAAGAGGTGTGAGACAGAGAGGGAGCTGTGTGTGTGTGTGTGTGTGTGAGTGTGTGTGAAAGAGAGGTGTGAGACAGAGAGGGAGGTGTGTGTATGTGTGTCTGTGAAAGAGGTGTGAGACAGAGAGGGAGCTGTGTGTGTGTGTGTGTGTGTGAGTGTGTGTGAAAGAGAGGTGTGAGACAGAGAGGGAGGTGTGTGTGTGTTTGTGTGTCTGTGAAAGAGGTGTGAGACAGAGACTGAGCTGTGTGTGTGTGTGTGTGTGAGTGTGTGTGTGAAAGAGAGGTGTGAGACAGAGAGGGAGGTGTGTGTGTGTGTGTGAAAGGGATGTGTCAGACAGAGAGGGAAGTGTGTGTGTGTGTGTGAAAGAGAGGTGTGAGACAGAGAGGGAGGTGTGTGTGTGTGTGTGTGTGAAAGAGAGGTGTGAGACAGAGAGGGAGGTGTGTGTGTGTGAAAGAGAGGTGTGAGACAGAGAATGAGGTGTGTGTCTGTGTAAGAGAGCTGTGAGACAGAGAGGTAGGTGTGGGTGTGTGAAAGAGAGGTGTGAGACAGTGAGGGAGGTGTGTGTGTGTTTGTGTGAAAGAGAGGTGTGAGACAGACAGGGAGGTCTGTGCGTGTGTGTGTGTGTGAAAGAGAGGTGTGAGACAGAGAGGGAGGTGTGTGTGTGAAAGAGAGGTGTGAGACAGAGAATGAGGTGTGTGTGTGAGTGTGTGTAAGAGAGTTGTGAGACAGAGAGTGAGGTGTGTGTGTGTGTGTGTCTGTCTGTGAAAGAGGTGTGAGACAGAGAGGGAGCTGTGTGTGTGTGTGTGTGTGAGTGTGTGTGTGAAAGAGAGGTGTGAGACAGAGAGGGAGGTGTGTGTGTGTTTGTGTGTCTGTGAAAGAGGTGTGAGACAGAGACGGAGCTGTGTGTGTGTGTGTGTGAGTGTGTGTGTGAAAGAGAGGTGTGAGACAGAGAGGGAGGTGTGTGTGTGTGTGTGAAAGGGAGGTGTGAGACAGAGAGGGAGGTGTGTGTGTGTGTGAAAGAGAGGTGTGAGACAGAGAGGGAGGTGTGTGTGTGTGTGTGTGTGTGTGTGTGAAAGAGAGGTGTGAGACAGAGAGGGAGGTGTGTGTGTGTGAAAGAGAGGTGTGAGACAGAGAATGAGGTGTGTGTCTGTGTAAGAGAGCTGTGAGACAGAGAGGTAGGTGTGGGTGTGTGAAAGAGATGTGTGAGACAGTGAGGGAGGTGTGTGTGTGTTTGTGTGAAAGGGAGGTGTGAGACAGAGAGGGAGGTGTGTGTGTGTGTGTGAAAGAGAGGTGTGAGACAGAGAGGGAGGTGTGTGTGTGTGTGTGTGTGAAAGAGAGGTGTGAGACAGAGAGGGAGGTGTGTGTGTGTGAAAGAGAGGTGTGAGACAGAGAATGAGATGTGTGTCTGTGTAAGAGAGCTGTGAGACAGAGAGGTAGGTGTGGGTGTGTGAAAGAGAGGTGTGAGACAGAGAGGGAGGTGTGTGCGTGTGTGTGTGTGAAAGAGAGTTGTGAGACAGAGAGGGAGGTGTGAGTCGGAGAGGGAGGTGTGTGTGTGTGAAAGAGAGGTGTGAGACAGAGAGAGATGTGTGTCTGTGAAAGAGAGATGTGAGACAGACAGGGAGGTCTGTGCGCGTGTGTGTGTGTGAAAGAGAGGTGTGAGACAGAGAGGGAGGTGTGTGTGTGAAAGAGAGGTGTGAGACAGAGAGGGAGGTGTGTGTGTGAAAGAGAGGTGTGAGACAGAGAATGAGGTGTGTGTGTGAGTGTGTGTAAGAGAGTTGTGAGACAGAGAGTGAGGTGTGTGTGTGTGTGTGTCTGTCTGTGAAAGAGGTGTGAGACAGAGAGGGAGCTGTGTGTGTGTGTGAGTGTGTGTGTGAAAGAGAGGTGTGAGACAGAGAGGGAGGTGTGTGTGTGAGTGTGTGTAAGAGAGTTGTGAGACAGAGAGTGAGGTGTGTGTGTGTGTGTGTCTGTCTGTGAAAGAGGTGTGAGACAGAGAGGGAGCTGTGTGTGTGTGTGAGTGTGTGTGTGAAAGAGAGGTGTGAGACAGAGAGGGAGGTGTGTGTATGTGTGTCTGTGAAAGAGGTGTGAGACAGAGAGGGAGCTGTGTGTGTGTGTGTGTGTGTGAGTGTGTGTGTGAAAGAGAGGTGTGAGACAGAGAGGGAGGTGTGTGTATGTGTGTCTGTGAAAGAGGTGTGAGACAGAGAGGGAGCTGTGTGTGTGTGTGTGTGTGTGAGTGTGTGTGAAAGAGAGGTGTGAGACAGAGAGGGAGGTGTGTGTGTGTTTGTGTGTCTGTGAAAGAGGTGTGAGACAGAGACGGAGCTGTGTGTGTGTGTGTGTGTGAGTGTGTGTGTGAAAGAGAGGTGTGAGACAGAGAGGGAGGTGTGTGTGTGTGTGTGTGAAAGGGATGTGTCAGACAGAGAGGGAAGTGTGTGTGTGTGTGTGAAAGAGAGGTGTGAGACAGAGAGGGAGGTGTGTGTGTGTGTGTGTGTGAAAGAGAGGTGTGAGACAGAGAGGGAGGTGTGTGTGTGTGAAAGAGAGGTGTGAGACAGAGAATGAGGTGTGTGTCTGTGTAAGAGAGCTGTGAGACAGAGAGGTAGGTGTGGGTGTGTGAAAGAGAGGTGTGAGACAGTGAGGGAGGTGTGTGTGTGTTTGTGTGAAAGAGAGGTGTGAGACAGACAGGGAGGTCTGTGCGTGTGTGTGTGTGTGAAAGAGAGGTGTGAGACAGAGAGGGAGGTGTGTGTGTGAAAGAGAGGTGTGAGACAGAGAATGAGGTGTGTGTGTGAGTGTGTGTAAGAGAGTTGTGAGACAGAGAGTGAGGTGTGTGTGTGTGTGTGTCTGTCTGTGAAAGAGGTGTGAGACAGAGAGGGAGCTGTGTGTGTGTGTGAGTGTGTGTGTGAAAGAGAGGTGTGAGACAGAGAGGGAGGTGTGGGTATGTGTGTCTGTGAAAGAGGTGTGAGACAGAGAGGGAGCTGTGTGTGTGTGTGTGTGTGTGAGTGTGTGTGTGAAAGAGAGGTGTGAGACAGAGAGGGAGGTGTGTGTATGTGTGTCTGTGAAAGAGGTGTGAGACAGAGAGGGAGCTGTGTGTGTGTGTGTGTGTGTGAGTGTGTGTGAAAGAGAGGTGTGAGACAGAGAGGGAGGTGTGTGTGTGTTTGTGTGTCTGTGAAAGAGGTGTGAGACAGAGACGGAGCTGTGTGTGTGTGTGTGTGTGAGTGTGTGTGTGAAAGAGAGGTGTGAGACAGAGAGGGAGGTGTGTGTGTGTGTGTGAAAGGGAGGTGTGAGACAGAGAGGGAGGTGTGTGTGTGTGTGTGAAAGAGAGGTGTGAGACAGAGAGGGAGGTGTGTGTGTGTGTGTGTGAAAGAGAGGTGTGAGACAGAGAGGGAGGTGTGTGTGTGTGAAAGAGAGGTGTGAGACAGAGAATGAGGTGTGTGTCTGTGTAAGAGAGCTGTGAGACAGAGAGGTAGGTGTGGGTGTGTGAAAGAGAGGTGTGAGACAGTGAGGGAGGTGTGTGTGTGTTTGTGTGAAAGAGAGGTGTGAGACAGAGAGGGAGGTGTGTGCGTGTGTGTGTGTGAAAGAGAGTTGTGAGACAGAGAGGGAGGTGTGAGTCGGAGAGGGAGGTGTGTGTGTGTGAAAGAGAGGTGTGAGACAGAGAGAGATGTGTGTCTGTGAAAGAGAGATGTGAGACAGACAGGGAGGTCTGTGCGCACGTGTGTGTGTGAAAGAGAGGTGTGAGACAGAGAATGAGGTGTGTGTGTGAGTGTGTGTAAGAGAGTTGTGAGACACAGAGTGAGGTGTGTGTGTGTGTGTGTCTGTCTGTGAAAGAGGTTTGAGACAGAGAGGGAGCTGTGTGTGTGTGTGAGTGTGTGTGTGAAAGAGAGGTGTGAGACAGAGAGGGAGGTGTGTGTATGTGTGTCTGTGAAAGAGGTGTGAGACAGAGAGGGAGCTGTGTGTGTGTGTGTGTGTGTGAGTGTGTGTGTGAAAGAGAGGTGTGAGACAGAGAGGGAGGTGTGTGTATGTGTGTCTGTGAAAGAGGTGTGAGACAGAGAGGGAGCTGTGTGTGTGTGTGTGTGTGAGTGTGTGTGTGAAAGAGAGGTGTGAGACAGAGAGGGAGGTGTGTGTGTGTTTGTGTGTCTGTGAAAGAGGTGTGAGACAGAGACGGAGCTGTGTGTGTGTGTGTGAGTGTGTGTGTGAAAGAGAGGTGTGAGACAGAGAGGGAAGTGTGTGTGTGTGTGTGAAAGGGAGGTGTCAGACAGAGAGGGAAGTGTGTGTGTGTGTGTGAAAGAGAGGTGTGAGACAGAGAGGGAGGTGTGCGTGTGTGTGTGTGTGAAAGAGAGGTGTGAGACAGAGAGGGAGGTGTGTGTGTGTGAAAGAGAGGTGTGAGACAGAGAATGAGGTGTGTGTCTGTGTAAGAGAGCTGTGAGACAGAGAGGTAGGTGTGGGTGTGTGAAAGAGAGGTGTGAGACAGTGAGGGAGGTGTGTGTGTGTTTGTGTGAAAGAGAGGTGTGAGACAGAGAGGGAGGTGTGTGCGTGTGTGTGTGTGAAAGAGAGTTGTGAGACAGAGAGGGAGGTGTGAGTCGGAGAGGGAGGTGTGTGTGTGTGAAAGAGAGGTGTGAGATAGAGAGAGATGTGTGTCTGTGAAAGAGAGATGTGAGACAGACAGGGAGGTCTGTGCGCACGTGTGTGTGTGAAAGAGAGGTGTGAGACAGAGAATGAGGTGTGTGTGTGTGTGTCTGTGAAAGAGGTGTGAGACAGAGAGGGAGCTGTGTGTGTGTGTGTGTGTGTGTGAGTGTGTGTGTGAAAGAGAGGTGTGAGACAGAGAGGGAGGTGTGTGTGTGTGTGTCTGTGAAAGAGGTGTGAGACAGAGAGGGAGCTGTGTGTGTGTGTGTGTGTGTGTGAGTGTGTGTGTGAAAGAGAGGTGTGAGACAGAGAGGGAGGTGTGTGTGTGTGTGTGTCTGTGAAAGAGGTGTGAGACAGAGACGGAGCTGTGTTTGTGTGTGTGAGTGTGTGAGTGTGTGTGTGAAAGAGAGGTGTGAGACAGAGAGGGAGGTGTGTGTGTGTGTGTGTCTGTGAAAGAGGTGTGAGACAGAGACGGAGCTGTGTTTGTGTGTGTGAGTGTGTGTGTGAAAGAGAGGTGTGAGACAGAGAGGGAGGTGTGTGTGTGTGTGTGAAAGGGAGGTGTGAGAAAGAGAATGAGGTGTGTGTGTGTGTGTGTAGGAGAGCTGTGAGACAGAGAGGGAGGTGTGTTTATGTGAAAGAGAGGTGTGAGACAGAGTGGGAGGTGTGTTTGTGTGTTAATGTGAAAGAGGTGTGAGACAGAGAGGGAGGTGTGTTTGTGTGTGAAAGAGAAGTGTGAGACAGATAGGGAGGTGTGTTTATGTGAAAGAGAGGTGTGAGACAGAGAGGGAGGTGTGTGTCTGTGTTTGTGTGAAAGAGGTGTGAGACAGAGAGGGAGCTGTGTGTGTGTGTGTGAAATAGAGTTGTGAGACAGAGAGGGTGGTGTGTGTGAGAGACAGAGAGAGATGTGTGTTTGTGAAAGAGGAGTGTGAGAGAGTCAGGTGTGTGTGGGAGAGGGATGCGTGAAAGAGAGAGAGAGATGTGTGTGAGACACCAGTCAACTCATTTGTATATCTCGCTCCTTTGTGCTTTTTTGTGGCCATTTGAAGTTCTGCTGAGAATGGATATATCAGCAGCAAATTTAGAGATGGCATTTTTGAGCTGTGCCTTGCCACACAGTTGTGAGTGCAGAGAGACTGGTGTCGTGGGCTAAGCACACAACCCTGTGGTGCGCCAGTGCTGATTGCCAGTGAGGTGGAGATGCGATTTCCAATCTGCACGGATTGTGTGTGTGTGTGTGTGTGTGTGTGTGTGTGTGTGTGTGTGTGTGAAGGACGGGTGTGAGACAAGAGGGAGGTGTCTGTGTGTTTGTAAGAAAGGTGTGAGACAGAGAGAGAGGCGTGTGTGTGCCTGTGTGTGTGTGTGTGAAAGAGAGGTTTGAGACAGAGAGGGAGGTGTGTGTGTGTGTGTGTGTGTGTGTGTGTGTGTGTGTGTGTGGGACAGAGAGGCAGGTGTGTTTGTGTATGTGTGAAGGAGAGGTATGAGACAGAGAGGGAGGTCTGTGTGTGTAAGACAGGTGTGAGACAGAGAGAGAGGCGTGTGTGTGTCTGTGTGTGTGTGTGTGAAAGAGAGGTTTGAGACAGTGTGGGAGAGGTTTGAGACAGTGTGGGAGGTGAGTGTGTGTGTGTGTGTGTGGGACAGAGAGGCAGGTGTTTTTGTGTATGTGTGTGTGTGTGTGTGTGAAGGAGAGGTATGAGACAGAGAGGGAGGTCTGTGTGTGTAAGAGAGGTGTGAGACAGAGAGGGAGGTTTGCGTGTGTGTGTTTGGGTGAAAGAGAGGTGTGAGTCGGAGAGGGAGGTGTGTGCGTGTGTGTGTGTGTGTGTGCGTGTGTTAAAGAGAGGTGTGAGACAGAGAGGGAGGTGTGTGTCTGTGTGAAAGAGAGGTGTGAGACAGAGAGGGAGGTGTGTGTGTGTGAAAGAGAGGTGTGAGACAGAGAGGGAGGTGTGTGTAAGAGAGATGTGAGACAGAGAGGGAGCTGTGTGTGTGTAGGAGACGTGTGAGACAGAGAGAGATGTGGTATGTGAAAGAGAGGTGTGAGACAGAAAGGGAGGTGTGTGTGTGTATTTGTGTGAAAGAGAGGTGTGAGACAGAGAGGAGGTGTGCGTGTGTGTGTTTGTGTGAAAGAGAGGTGTGAGACAGAGAGGGGAGGTGTGTGTGTGTGAAAGAGAGGTGGAAGACGGAGAGGGAGGTGTGTGTGTGTGAAAGAAAGGTGTGAGACAGAGCGGGAGGTGTGTGTTTGTGTGAAAGAGAGGTGTGCGACAGAGGGGAGGTGTGTGTGCGTGTGTGTGTGCGTGTGTGTGCGTATGTGTGTGTGTGTGTGTGAAAGAAAGGTGTGAGACAGAGCCCGAGGTGTGTGTGTGACTGAAAGAGAGTGTGAGACAGAGAGGGAGGTGTGTGTTTGTGTGAAAGAGAGGCGTGTGACAGAGGAGGAGGTGTGTGTGTGTGTGTGTGTGTGTAGAAGGATAGGTGTGAGATAGAGGGGGAGGTGTGTGTGTTTGTGTGAAAGAGAGGTGTGAGACATAGAGGAGTTGTGTGTGTGTGTGAGTGAAAGAGAGGTGTGAGACAGAGAGGGAGGTGTGTGTGTGTGAAAGAGAAGTGTGAGACAGGTAGGGAGTGTGTTTATGTGAAAGAGAGGTGTGAGACAGAGAGGAGGTGTGTGTCTGTGTTTGTGTGAAAGAGAGGTGTGAGACAGAGAGGGAGCTGTGTGTGTGTGTGTGTGTGTGTGTGTGTGTGTGTGTGTGTGTGTGTGTGCGTGTGTGAAATAGAGTTGTGAGACAGAGAGGGTGGTGTGTGTGAGAGACAGAGAGAGATGTGTGTTGTGAAAGAGGAGTGTGAGAGAGTCAGGTGTGTGTGGGAGAGGGATGCGTGAAAGAGGGAGAGAGATGTGTGTGAGACACCAGTCAACTGATTTGTATATCTCGCTCCTTTGTGCTTTTTTGTGCCATTTGAAGTTCTGCTGAGAATGGATATATCAGCAGCAAATTTAGAGATGGCATTTTTTGAGCTGTGCCTTGCCACACAGTTGTGAGTGCAGAGAGACTGGTGTCGTGGGCTAAGCACACAACCCTGTGGTGCGCCAGTGCTGATTGCCAGTGAGGTGAGATGCGATTTCCAATCTGCACGGATTGTGTGTGTGTGTGTGTGTGTGTGTGAGAGAGAGAGAGAGAGAGAGAGAGAGAGAGAGAGAGAGAGAGAGAGAGAGAGATGAAGACAAATGGGACGGAGGGGAAACAGGCACGGGGAAGAAGAGGAGTTGGGGGAGAGGGAGGCGACGGAGGGAAGGAGCAGAGAGAGATGGGAGAGATCGGGTGAGATAGGGGAGGAGGGTGAAAGGTTTGGGGCGGAGGGAGGGGAAGGACCGAAGGGGAGTGGGGTCGAGGAAATGAGTGGGGATCAAGGGGGGAGGGTGGGGGGGTGATTTTTGAAGGAGGGAGAGGATAGCGGGAGTAATAAGGAGTGGGAGGGGAGAGAAAGGGGGACGGGAGGCGAGGGATTGAGGATGGGGAGTGAGGATTAGGTGATGGTGGGGGGAGGGTGAGGGAGGGAAGGGAGAGGGTGCGTGTGTCGATGGGAAAAGAGGGATAGGGAATCGGACAGTACAGAACGGGCCGGGTGGGGGGGGGGTGGTGGTGCGCTAGTGTTGAGAAAAGCGAGATGGAGGGTCGGGAAGTCTGTGGAGGTGAGGGGAGAGCGGAGGGAGGGTGAGGGGAATGTGGGTTAGTGGAGGAATGCGGAGGAGAAGGTAGGGTAGTGTGGGAGAGGTCTCGGCGCTGAACCCCTCCTCCTCCCTCTCACCCCGTGTCTCTCCTGCAAACGGAGGGGAGGGGGATGCGGAAAGAGGATGGGGGGGAGAGAGTTGCGGAGGGGAGGGGAGGGAGACGAGTGAGGAGAAAGACAACGGGGCGGGGGGGTTGGGTTGGTGCCGGGACCCAGGGGTGGGCGAGGGCGGCGTGGTGGGAGAGGCGGGTAGGTGGGATGGGAGGGGAGAGGGAGGAGGAGGACGAGGCGGTGTGGGGAGGGAGAGTAGGGTGAGTGAGGGAAAGGCGTCCCAGGACTGAAACCCACCCTCCCTCACTTTCTCCCTCTCCCTGCCGAGGGAAGGAAGGGAGGGGTAGGTGAGGGTGAGGGGGGCGGTGGGAGTGAAAGAGAGTCTGATCCCATCTCTCTCGTCTCTCTCTCTCTCCCTCTTTCCCTCTCTCCACCGCAGACAGAGTCCCACCTGCCCCTCAAGCAGGAGGACTCCCGCACCAATCGCCAGGGGGTCCCGGGACTCATCCCGCGGCTGTGGCAGGGCCCCCGGATCTGCCCCACACCCCAGAGGGCAGACTGCGCGCTCTTCCCGGACCCCTGGAAGCGCTGCGAGGAGACCCAGGAGGTCTCGCAAGGCCAGCTGACCAAGCTGTCCGCCTCGCTGACCCGGTTCGGGGTGGATCTGTACCAGGCGGTGGCCAATGTCAACCCCGGCGTTAATCTCGCTCTGTCTCCCATCAGTGTGGCGACCGCCTTGACATATCTCCTCCTCGGTAAGTACAGAGGGTCGGGTGCGATGCACAAGGCTCGGGGGTCGCCGACTGGTGCCGGAGGTCAAAATCAGGGGTGAGGTGTTGAGTCCAGAGGCCAGGTCTTGCGAGGGGGCGGTGGTGGGGAGGGAGGGGGGAGGCAAGGGTCGTACACGGGGATCAATGGCCGCGTAAAGGGGCCGAGGGTCAAAATCCCGGGGGTCGGGGATCGTGTGCGTCGGGTCCGGGGTCATCACCAGCGGGTGGGCTTGCGTAGTGCTATTGGCGGCCAGACACGGGTCGAGTACCGGGGGGTCAGAATCAAGGGGTCAGGGCCCACGTAATCAAGTGGGTCCGTGGTCAAATATGGTGGGGGCAGGGGCGGCGGCAGGGAGGGAGAGGTCAAAGTCAAGTGTCAGGGGTCATTTCCAAGAGTCCGGTTCAGAACCAGGGGTCGGGAGACCCGTGCGGAGGCGAGGGGGCCTTGCTCTTCACCGGGGGTCATTTTGGTGTTAGGGGTCCAAACCTCGGGGTCAGGGGTCGTGGGTCAAGTATGGGCTCGGTGGGGGGGTGGGGTGCAAATTTAAGGCGCCAGGATTCGCAGGTGAAAATCACTGTTTATGAAGGGGGTGGGGTCACTGGTCGGTTCAGAGTCAGGCGCTCTGAGGTCGAATACAGGTCACGTATGGAGGCTGAGGCCAAAGCTGCGGCTTTGGATGAGGCGCGCGGGGATTTGGAGGTCAAAATCGAGGGGTGGGGGGTGGGGGGTTCACGTACAGGATACAAGAAACGCACACGCGTGTCAGAGGCCAAGCACGCAGGGTTAACGCGCGTGGGCAGGGGTCGCTGATGCGCGTCAGAGGGGTCACATCTATGGTTGCGAACGATGGCCAGAGGTCAGAATGGGGGGGGGAGGGTCAGGGGTCACGTGCGTAGGTCGGTGTGGTTGGGGGAGGGGAGGGGAGGTGCGCTGCGGTGGGTCAGGGGTTGCGTTCGGACGGGGAGCACGGTGGGAACGAGGGGTTGCTGAGGGGAGGGAGACCAGCTGGGGAGGAGGGACATGGGGGGAGGGGGAAATGCCCCGCCCGTTCTGAAGGCCCGACCTCTCTTTCCCGCCCCCCACCCCGCCCCGCCAGGCTCCCGGAACGAGACATGGAAGAAGCTGCAGGATGCCCTCCACTACACCGACCATTTCCCCTGCGTGCACCGACCGCTCAGCGAGCTCCTGAACAGGTCGAGAAACCTGGCCTCTGCCTCCCAGCTCTTCTACAGGGAAGGTGAGACTCAATCCCTCCCTACCGCCCCCCCCCCTCATTCCTTCCCCACCACCACCCCGGGGTCCACAGCGAGACGGGACTGTTGGATGACAGGGAAGTGCCGTGGGGCATGGTTCTCGTCGTCCCCCTGCGGGAAGGGGCGTGGGGGGGGACCTCGGAGAGGGGCGGGAAGGCGTTCACCAGGATGCTGGCCCGGTTTCATCAGTCACTGAAAGCAAGCATGCAGCTACAGCAGGCAGTGAAGAAAACTAATGGCATGTTGGGTGAGTGGGCAGATGCATGGCAGATGCAGTTTAATGTGGATAAATGTGAGGTTATCCACTTTGGTGGTAAGAACGGGAAGGCAGATTACTATCTGAATGGTGTCAAGTTAGGAAAAGGGGAAGCACAACGAGATCTAGGTGTTCTTGTACATCAGTCACTGAAAGTAAGCATGCAGGTACAGCAGGCTGTGAAGAAAGCTAATGACATGCTGGCCTTCAGAACAAGGGGAATTGAGTATGGGAGCAAAAAGGTCCTTCTGCAGCTGTACAGGGCCCTGGTGAGACCACACCTGGAGTACTGTGTGCAGTTTTGGATTCCAAATTTGAAGAAGGACATTCTTGCCGAGGCTCAGGGGGGAGGTGGCGGTGGGGAGACCGGATGGAGGTTTATAAGATTGCGAGAGGCGTGGATAGAGCGGAGGGCCGCTATCATTTCTCGCCACGGTCAAACGCCCGAGTACACGGAGTTGAGAGCGGCGACGCTGACGTACGGCATGAAGGTTTCTGACCTTGTGGCAGCGTACAGGGCAAAGCATAGTAATGAGAGAGAGAGAGAGAGAGAGAGAGAGAGAGAGAGAGAGAGAGAGAGAGAGAAATATCGTCTCTGGCTATTCAGTAGAAAGAGGATTAAGGCGGTTGCGGTTGTCCCCTCAAGGTCGGCGCCAAGCAGAGCCGCTGGGCGTGGCTACTGCGTGACTGTGGATAACGAAGTAGGTTTTCAAAGCTTGCAAAGAGATTTAGGCTGATTAGCAGAGTGGGCTGAAAGATGGCAGATGGAGCTTAATGCTGATAAATGTGAGGTGCTGCATTTTGGTAGGACTAATCAAAACAGGACATACATGGTAAATGGTAGGGCATTGAAGAATGCTGTAGGACAGAGGGATCTAGGAATATTGGTGCGTAGTTCCCTGAAGGTGGAATCTCATGTGGATAGGGTGGTGAAGGAAGCTTTTGGTTTGCTGGCCTTTATAAATCAGAGCATTGAGTATTGGAGTTGGAATGTAATGTCGAAATTGTGCAAGCCATCGGTGAGGCCAAATTCGGAGTATTGTGTACAGTTCTGGTCACCGAATGATAGGAAAGATGTCAATAAAATTGAGAGAGTACAGAGGAGATTTACTAGGATGTTACCTGGGTTTCATCTCCTAAGTTACAGAGAAAGGTTGAACAAGTTGGGTCTTTATTCTTTGGAGCGTAGAAGATTGAGGGGGGAATTGATAGAGATATTTAAAATTATGACAGGGATTGATAGAGTTGACGTGGATAGGCTTTTTCCATTGAGAGTTGGGGAGATTCAAACAAGAGGACATGAGCTGAGAGTCAGGGGGCAAAAGTTTAGGGGTAACATGAGGGGGAACTTCTTCACTCAGAGAGTGGTAGCTGTGTGGAACGAGCTTCCAGCAGAAGTGGTTGAAGCAGGTTCGAAGTTGTCATTTAAAGTTAAATTGTATAGATATATGGACAGGAAAGGAATGGAGGATAATGGGCTGAGTGCAGGTCGGTGGGACTAGGTGAGAGTAAGCGTTCGGCACGGACTAGAAGGGCCGAGATGGCCTGATTCCGTGCTGTAATTTTTATATGGTTATATAACACGTGGGGCGCGGGATAGAGCCCCTGAGAATGTGACCTCCAGGAACTCGCGGCCGCTCGTCCTTTCCACCGCTGACACCCCCCCCCCCCCCTTCAGTGAGGACTGGGGATGTGTGGGGGGGGGGGAGGCATGTTTTACGGTCATCTTCTTCCTGAAATCCACAGCCAGTTCTGATGCGGAGCGCGAGGTTGTCGTTGCGCCCTGTCGTTGTTAGGCGCATCACCCCATCTCCGTCCCGGGCAAATGTCCCCCGCACCACCACGACCCCCCCCCCCCCCCCCCACGGCAAGGCTGATTGCTGCGGTCTTCCAGAGGCACGGCAAGGCTGACGGTAGTGGGTTGGGGGTGAAGGGAGAAGATTCAATATTGTCTTCCCCTACACCCCTCCCCCACCCCCGCCCACCACCAGAACCCTCAGCTCCTGAGCAGCGGAGGTGGTGCGTGGACCTTCCATCAGGCCCGATTGGGTGAAAGGGATTCTCCACCCGGCAGGGGTGGGGAGACCGTGTTGCGGGGGGCTGCCTCTGTTGCTTTTCTCTGTCACAACGTCCCTGCCCCCTCCCTGCCCATCCCCAGCTCTCGATCTGTCGTCACGTCGCCCTCTCCCGTGGCAGCTGGAGATTCACTTGTCCACCCATCTCTCCCCTCCCACTCTCTAATTCTGTCCTCTCCCCCCTCCTCCCGCGCTCACCCACCCTCTGCCCCAACCCCACCACCCAATCGCTCCTCCTCTCTCACCTTCCCTCCCCCTCCCACCCCTCTCTCTCGCCTCTCGGCACCCCCCCTGTCTTTCCCCTCCCGCCCTCTTCTAAATCCCGATTTCACCCACTCTCCCCTTCATCGCAAGTGCCCCCCTTCTCCTCTCCTCTCCGCCCGTCTCCCTCCGACCCCTTACCTCTCCTCCTCGCTCCCTCCCTCTGCGATCCCCCTACCCCTCTTCTCTCCCGCGCACACCCTCTCTCCCCCACGTCCCCCTTACAATCCTTCCCTCCCCCATCTCCTCTCCACTCCGCCTTACCTCTCCCCTCTTCTCCTCTGCCCCAATGGCATCCCTCCTCTCTCCCTATCTCCTCTCCCCCTCTCTGCCCCTCCCTCGTCCTCCACTCCCCTCTCTCCATCCCGCATCAATTCTCTCCCCTGCCCCATCCCCTCTACGCCCTCTCTCTCTCTCTCTCTCTCTCTCTCTCTCCTCTCTCTCCTCTCTCAGGTATTTGCCTGGAAGGGGACTTCAACGACCGGTCGATCCGGTTTTACGGACAGAGGCCAAAACCTCTGACTCCGAACGCCACCGAGAACGTCCGGGCAATTAACGACTGGGTGTCCGGTCACACCCATGGACTGATCCCCAAGCTGGTCGACAGCGTCCCGGATGACGTCATCATCATGATCCTCAACGCCGTCTACTACGCAGGTCAGGGAGAGGCTCTGCCCCGCAGCGCGTCCCCATCCCACCCCCCCCCCCACCGTGTACCGGGTATTCTCCGCCAGGCACTCCTGGCAACCGACGGGGAGGGCGCCATACCGTCGGGGAGGGCGCCATACCGTCGGGGAACCCCGTTTAGAGAGGATGCTATACCGTCCAGTTGCCCGGTTCATGGAATGCGTTATAGGAATTGAGTATAGGAGCAAAGAGGTCCTTCTGCAGCTGTACAGGGCCCTGGTGAGACCACATCTGGAGTACTGTGTACAGTTTTGGTCTCCAAATTTGAGGAAGGACATTCTTGTTATGGAGGGAGTGCAGCGTAGGTTCACAAGGTTAATTCCCGGGATGGCGGGACTGTCATATGTTGAAAGATTGGAGCGACTGGGCTTGTATACATTGGAATTCAGAAGGATGAGAGGGGATCTGATTGAAACATATAAGATTATTAAGGGATTGGACACGCTGGAGGCAGGAAGCATGTTCCCGCTGATGGGTGAGTCCAGAACCAGAGGCCACAGTTTAAGAATCAGGGGTAGACAATATAGAACGGAGTTGAGGGAAAACTTTTTCACACAGAGGGTTGTGGATCTGTGGAATGCTCTGCCTCAGAAGACAGTGGAGGCCAATTCTCTGGATGCTTTCAAGGAAGAGTTAGATAGAGCTCTTAAAGATAGCGGAGTGAAGGGATATGGGGAGAAGGCAGGAACTGGGTACTGATTGTGGATGATCAGCCATGATCACAGTGAATGGTGGTGCTGGCTCGAAGGGCTGAATGGCCTACTCCTGCACCTATTGCCTATCGTTATGTCATTGGCGAGCCCGGTTTGGAGAGGGTGTTATACCATGGGAGTCCCGGTTTGTTGAGGGGGAACCAGTTTTGAAAAGGTGTTTTTTTTTTACCGTTCGTGGTATGTGCTTTAAAGAGGGCGTAATGCCCTTGGGGAGACTGGTTTCTTGGGGAGGGGGCATTATACCATCGAGAAACCCAGTTTAGAGAGGGTTTTGTACCATTGGGGATCGCAGTTTAGATAGGCTGTCAGGTAACCCAGTTTAGCTGGGGAGTTATGTCTTCAGGGAACCGGTTTAGAGAGGGCGTTATACTATCGGGGATCCCAGTTTCGATAGGCTGCAATACTTCCAGGTACGTTGGCGCGTGGCCAAGTGGTGAAGGCGTTCGTCTAGTGATCTGAAGGTCGCTGGTTTGAGCCTCGGCTGAGGCAGCGTGTTTGTGTCCTTGAGCAAGGCACTTAACCACACATTGCTCTGCGAAGACACCGGTGCCAAGCTGTATGGGTCCTAGTGCCCTTCCCTTGGACAACATCGGTGGCGTGGAGAGGGGAGACTTGCAGCATGGGCAACTGCCGGTCTTCCATACAACCTTCGCCCAGGCCTGCACCCCGGAAACCTTCCAAGGCGCAAATCCATGGTCGCATGAGACTAACGAATGCCTATGATTATTATTATTAATACTGTCAGGTAACCCAGCTTAGCTGAGGTGTTATGTCTTCGGGGAGGCTGGTTTAAACGGGTCACCAAGCAGTCAGTGAACCCGGTTCAGCGAAGGTATTGTCCCGCCGAGGAACCGGTTCAGTCAGACCTCACCCTGTCCCTCTCCGCCACGCAGGCAAATGGAAAACGAAGTTCGAGAAGCATCTGACCAGGGAGGAGGACTTCTGGGTTTCGCCCAAAAAGATGATCCGCGTACCGATGATGCAGAGCGTGTCGTATCCCCTGACCGCCATCTACAGCCTCGAACTCAACTCCGAGGTGGCGTGTTTCTCCTGTCTGGCTGCCCGGGCAAGGTCAACACTGATGGGGGTGGGGGCCCTCGTAGTGGGGAGCGTGTCCCACCTCGCCGCCCCTCCTTCCAACGCAACGGGAGATGCACGTGATGGAGGGGGGAGCGTGTTAGAGGGTGAGGAGGAGACAGGGTGGGGAACAGAGAGAGAGAGGAGAGAGAGAGAAAGCGGGTCAAAGGAGGGAGAGGCGGAGGGAGGAGGAAAAGAGAGAGTGAGGGGGAGGGGATAGAAGGGGTGAGAGAGGGAGAGAGAATAGGAGACAGAGACGGAGGGTGGGACAGAGAAAGAGGGGAAGAGGAACAAAAGAAAGGGCAGGAGGACAGAGGTGGAGGGGGAGTGTGAGGGGCAGGAGGGGGGAGGGTTGGGTGGCGGGAGAGGGAACGAGAGGCGTGCAGAAGTAAAGAGAAGAGAGGGAGGGTGAGGAGAGCTAGAGTGTGGGGGGGGAGAATGTGGGGAGGAGGGTTGGCGGGGAAGAGGGGGAGAGCGCGAGGGCGAAAGGCAGAAATTGAGGGAGAACTAGAGGGAGGGAGTCCAATGGAGAGATGGAAGAAGAGAGAGAGAGGCGGGGCAGGATCGGAGAAGGAATGGAGAGAATGGGAAATGAGGAGGGAAGAGAGAGAGAGAAGGCGGTGAGGAGAAAGGGAAAGAGCGAGAGAGGGAGTGAAGGAAGAGAACGGGGACCAAGATGGACAAAATCGGCGCACTTGAAGATTAGAGTAATTACCCACTCACGGAGCAGAAGGCGATGGGGATGGTCTCAAATTGATTTTTTTTTGCATTTGGAGACAGACACAGCCTATATATGTGGGACAAAACAATAGGGAGGTCAGGGTGCCGAGACGGACCGCAGAGGACGAGTTGCTTGCCGGCTTGGGGCAAATAGGTCCCCCAGGGCTTGGAAAGGTGCCCCCCCCGTCATTAAATGACTGGAAGTATTTTAAGGGGCCAGATAGACGCTCAGTGACACCTCACCCCTGCTCGATAATGCCAATATCTTATCAGCCAATCAGGTGGCAGCAACTCGACTGCATAAAAGCACGCCGGCACGGCCAAGAGGCCCGGGCCAAACCTCGGAATGGGGAAAAGAAATGTGATCTAAGAGGAATGGTTTGCTGGTGCCAGACGGGGTGGTTTGAGTAATCTCAGAAACCCGCTGATCTCCTGGTTGTTGTTTTTTTTTTAACGCACGGTAGTCCCTCGAGTTTGCGGGGGGAATGGTGCGAAGGGGAAATCCAGCGAGCGTCAGTTCTGAGGGGGGGAGTGGGGACACATTGGGTGAGTGAGGCCAGAGGAGAACGGCCAGGCTGATCCGAGCCGATGGGAGTGATTCGTGGCTCAAACAGCCGCAGTGACGTGCGGAAGAGATCTGCGGACGCAGAGCATGCCAGACCCTGAGGCGGATCGTCAGGAGACCGTGAGCGCACAAAATGACAGCAGCGGCCACTTTATTAGGCAGCCCCCCGCCCCGCGTGTCCGCTGAGTGTGTAAGGCTTTGGGCGGACAGAGACCGAACGGGTGGAGTCCGCATTGCTTGGAGCCTGGTTGGTCGAGTCTAACCCATCTCACCGGGCTTCACGGGCAAGTCACCGGGAAAGTGGATGAAGGCGAGGCAGCGGGGTCACTTCAGCGAGGATATTGGCGAGCTCCCGGATGGCGGGTTGGTCAAGAAGGCTCGGGCGTTCGGCACCCGAGGCGAGGTTGTAATTCGGACTGGACGTTGGCTTTGCGGGAGAACACAGAGAGCGGTGGGAGATGGCTGCCTCTCTGACTGGAGGCCTGTGACCAGTGGAGAGCCGCAGGGTTTGGATCCGGGTCCGTTGCTGTTTGTCGTCGAGATCAGCGATCTGGGTGATAACGTGGTGAACTGGGTCGGCAGATTTGCGGGTGACACCAAGATTTGGGGAGTCGTGGACATCGAGGAAGGCCATCAAAGCTTTGCAGTGGGACCTGGACCAGCGGGGAAAAAATGGGCTGAAAAAGTGGCAGATGGGATTCAATGCAGACAAGTGCGAGGTGCTGTACCTCGGCAGGACCTACCAGGGCACGTCTCACACAGTGAGCGGTAGGGCACTGAGGAGAGCGGTAGAACACAGGGATCTGGGAATACAGGCCCATCATTCGTTGACAGTAGCGTCACCGGTAAATGAGGTCGTGAAAAAAGCTTTTGGCGCATTGGCCCCCAGAAATCAGAGTACTGAGCACAAGAAGTGGGGTTGCGACGTTGATGGTGCATTGGTGAGGCCTGACTTGGAGCTTTACCGCTCAACTGCCGACAGGAAAGGCAAGAAAGAGCACAGGGAGGAAGACGTGCGAGGGTTTTGCCGGGACTTGTACAGGAAGAGGTTGCGTGGGCTGACACTTTACTCCCTGGAGTGTGAGAGGATGAGGGGAGATCTGACAGAGGTGCACAACATTATTAGATGCGGCGACGGCATTTCCTATAAAGGGGAGACGGGCCTGGAACTAGAGGTCATAGTTTGAGGGTGAAAGGTGAAATGTTCACGAGGATCATCGGGGGGGGGCAGAGGACGGCGCCAGTGGGGAGGGTGGGTTAGATTTCAGCCATCGGAGAGAAGTTTGGAATAAGGTCGTGGGGTGCAGAGGGCGATGGACCGGGCGGAGGCTCGGCAGAAGATGGTGAGCATGGATCAGATGGGCCAAAGGGCCTGTTTTTGCGACCGGGTGAGGGAGTGGACAGAGCGGGGGCTTGAGACAGGTAGGTGTGTGTGTGTGAGAGAGAGAAAGAGAGAGAGAGAGAGAGAGAGAGAGCGAGAGAGACAGAGACAGAGTGAGAGAGTGAGAGAGAGGGAGGAGAGAGAGGGGAGGGAGCGTTGGAGAGAGAGAGGGAGAGAAGGAGATTGTGTGTGTGAGAGAGAGAGAGAGAGAGAGAGAGGAGCCAGGGAGAGAGTGATAGGGAGAGAGAGTGGGGAGAGAGGGGGAGGGGCAGAGGAGAGATAGAAGGAGAGCGAGAGAAAGAGGAGAGAGGGAAAGAGGGGTAGTGAGGAAGAGAGAAACTGAGGGAGGAGGGGAGAGTGAGAGAAAGTGGGAGGGAGAGAGGAGAGAGGGACGGAGAGAGGGGGAGCGGGAGAAAGAGAAAGGCAGAAAGAGAATGAGAGTAGCGAGGAAGGGAGAGGGGTAGTGGGGGAGAAAGACGGAGAGAGACGAGAGAGGGGAGAAGGAGAGAAGGGGACAGGGAGAGAGGAGAGAGGGGAGAGAGAGTAAGAGCGAGAGTAAGAGAGAGAGAGAGGGAGAGGGGCTGATCTGTCTTTTAACACCCATTGCAGGTAGCCCGATTTCAGTTGTTCGGCAAGAGCAGTTTGATCGTAATCCTGCCCCAGGAGAACGACCGGGCCCTCCGTGACCTGGAGATGTCGCTGGAAGCTCAGAATTTGGAGAAGGTGATTGACACACTGCGTAAGACACACGTCCACCCGACCAATGTGAGGCTGCCACGTCTGAAGATTGACTTCACGCAAGAACTTCTGCAGCCCCTGACTGAGATAGGTAAGAGCTTCACTCCGCACCGTGTCTGACCTGTGTCCCGGGAGCGCTCGGTGTCCACATTGGGGATAAAGTGGGGGGGGGCACACACTGTGGGGGTGATGTAGAGGGAGCTCCACACCGTGTCTGACCCGTGTCCCGGGAGCGCTCGGTGTCCACACTGGGGATAAAGTGGGGGGGACACACTGTGGGGTGATGTAGAGGGAGATCCACACCATGTCTGACCCGTGTCCCGGGAGCGCTCGGTGCCCACACTGGTGATAAAGTGGGGGGGGGGGGGGGGACACACTGTGGGGGTGACGTAGAGGGAGCTCCACACCGTGTCTGACCCGTGTCCCGGGAGCGCTCGGTGCCCACACTGGGGATAAAGTGGGGGGGGGGACACACTGTAGGGGTGACGTAGAGGGAGCTCCACACCGTGTCTGGCCTGTGTCCCGGGAGCGCTCGATGCCCACACTGGGGATAAAGTGGGGGGGACACACTGTGGGGTGATGTAGAGGGAGCTCCACACCGTGTCTGACCCGTGTCCCGGGAGCGCTCGGTGTCCACACTGGGGATAAAGTGGGGGGGACACACTGTGGGGTGATGTAGAGGGAGATCCACACCATGTCTGACCCGTGTCCCGGGAGCGCTCGGTGCCCACACTGGTGATAAAGTGGGGGGGAGGGGGGGGACACACTGTGGGGGTGATGTATACGGAGCTCCACACCGTGTCTGACCCGTGTCCCGGGAGCGCTCGGTGCCCACACTGGGGATAAAGTGGGGGGGGACACACTGTGGGGGTGATGTAGAGGGAGCTCCACGCCGTGACTGACCCCTGTCCCGGGAGCGCTCGGTGCCCACACTGGGGATAAAGTGGGGGGGGACACACTGTGGGGGTGATGTAGAGGGAGCGCCACACCGTGTCTGACCCGTGTCCCGGGAGCGCTCGGTGCCCAACACTGGGGATAAAGTGGGGGGGGGGGGACACACTGTGGGGGTGATGTAGAGGGAGCTCCACACCGTGTCTGACCCGTGTCCCGGGAGTGCTCGGTGCCCACACTGGGGATAAAGTGGTGGGGGGGACGCACTGTGGGGGTGATGTAGAGGGAGCTCCACGCCGTGACTGACCCGTGTCCCGGGAGCGCTCGGTGCCCACACTGGGGATAAAGTGGGATAGAGAATATCTGGAATAGGAGCGAGAGTTTGGGTTTTTTTTTCCTGAAAAGTTGAACCAGAATATGTGATCTATATTTGTGCGAATCACTCTCCTGGCCCCCTCTATCCCTGTCTCCCTTCTCGTTCCCCCTTCCCATCACTCTCTCTCTCTGCGTACTTCCGCCCCCTCCATCCCACCTCTCTCTCTGCCCTTCTCGGGGCTCTTTATCTCCCACCTCCTCTCCTCTCTCTCCCCCTCTCTCCTCCCTCTCCCCCTCTCTCCTCCCTGTCCCCCCCCCCCCACTCTCTCTCTCCCTCCCTCCCTTCTTCTCCCACTCCCAGGTTTAAGCAACGCCCTCTTCTACCCCAACCTGTGCGGACTGACCCCCGGGGCGGGCATGTCCATCACCTCTGCCACCCACCGCGCGTTCGTCTCGCTGAACGAGGACGGAATGGAGGCCGCCGCCGCCACCTCCCTGTCCGTTGGCCGGACCATCACAGTCTTCGACGCCACTCGGCCCTTCCTTTGGATGCTCTGGGACGACGTGCTGGGGTACCCCTTTTTCATGGGGAGGGTCCTGAACCCCCTCGTTTAACACCCACCCCGCTCTCTCCCTCTATCTCACCGTTCCCTTATCCTCACTCACTTCTCTGTCCCCTCCCTCCTTTCTTAACCCCCCCCCACCACTCCCTGTCGCATATTTACCCCCTCTGTAGGTACGAGTACCGCCAGCCTTGCAGCCTAGCCTGCCTCGACGAGAGCCAGACCCTTCGGCCCGTCAGTAGCTTGGATTCCTATCCCCCCTCACCCCCCCCCATCAATACCCATCGGAGTCCCTCCTCCTGGTTCTTTCGACACTGCCTCACGCACTCATCTCATTCCCTCACCCCGACATCCCCGTTCCCACCCGTCCGGATCTCTCCCGGGGAGGGCAGGTGGTCAGGACCGAGCTGACGTGCTCCCTGGATCCCACCTCGCGGCTCCTCGCCACCGGAGAGGAGGGCGGATCGGCCCAGGGCGGGATGTCCGCCCCTTCCCCATCGCTACCGTTATTGCCGCAGACTGACCAGCTGCTCTGAATTAAAAATAAATTGAAGATCTCCTGTCCGCCTCGGACTGTGGAATCCGGTGGGCGCGAATCGGAACGGAAGGGATCCCATTTGGGAATGCGGACGGTGGGAGTGAATGGGAAGGGGTGGGGTCTAATGGGAGTGTGGACGGTGGGGGCGAATGGGAACGGGAGGGGTCCCATTTGGGAATGCGGACAGTGGGAGTGAATAGGAACGGGAGGGGTCCCATTTGGGAATGCGGACGGTGGGAGTGAATGGGAAGGGTGGGGTCTATTGGGAGTGCGGACGGTGGGAGTGAATGGGAAGGGGTGGGGTCTATTGGGAGTGAATGGGAAGGGGTGGGGTCTATTGGGAGTGCGGACTGTGGGTGTGAATGGGAAGGGTGGGGTCTATTGGGAGTGTGGACGGTGGGGCGAATGGGAACGGGAGGGGTCACATTTGGGAATGCGGACGGTGGGAGTGAATGGGAAGGGTGGGGTCTATTGGGAGTGAATGAGAAGGGATGGGGTCTATTGGGAGTGCGGACAGTGAGTGTGAATGGGAAGGGTGGGGTCTATTGGGAGTGAATGGGAAGGGATGGGGTCTATTGGGAATGCGGACAGTGAGAGTGAATGGGAAGGGTGGGGTCTATTGGGAGTGAATGAGAAGGGATGGGGTCTATTGGGAGTGCGGACAGTGAGAGTGAATGGGAAGGGTGGGGTCTATTGGGAGTGAATGGGAAGGGATGGGGTCTATTGGGAATGCGGACAGTGAGAGTGAATGGGAAGGGTGGGGTCTATTGGGAGTGAATGGGAAGGGGTGGGGTCTATTGGGAGTCCGGACGGTGGGAGTGAATGGGAAGGGGTGGGGTCTATTGGGAGTGAATGGGAAGGGGTGGGGTCTATTGGAAATGCGGACGGTGAGAGTGAATGTGAAGGGGAGGTGTCTATTGTGAGTGCGGATGGTGGGAGTGAATGGGAAGGGGTGGGGTCTGGTGGGAGTGAATGGGAAGGGGTGGGGTCTATTGGCAGTGAATGGGAAGGGGTGGGGTCTATTGTGAGTGCGGACGGTGGGAGTGAATAGGAAGGGGTGGGGTCTATTGGAAGTGGAAGGGATGGGGTCTATTGGGAGTGAATGGGAAGGGGTGGGGTCTATTGGAAGTGGAAGGGGTGGGGTCTATTGTGAGTGCGGACGGTGGGAGTGAATGGGAAGGGGTGGGGTCTATTGGGAGTGAATGGGAAGGGATGGGGTCTATTGGGAGTGAATGGGAAGGGGAGGTGTCTATTGGGACTGCGGACGGTGGGAGTGAATGGGAAGGGGTGGGGTCTATTGGAAATGCGGACGGTGGGAGTGAATGGGAAGGGGTGGGGTCTATTGGGAGTGCAGACGGTGGGAGTGAATGGGAAGGGTGGGGTCTATTGTGAGTGTGGACGGTGGGAGTGAATGGGAAGGGGTGGGGTCTATTGGGAGTGAATGGGAAGGGGTGGGGTCTATTGGGAGTGCGGACGGTGGGAGTGAATGGGAAGGGGTGGGGTCTATTGGGAGTGCGGACGGTGGGAGTGAATGGGAAGGGTGGGGTCTATTGGGAGTGAATGGGAAGGGGTGGGGTCTATTGGGAGTGAATGGGAAGGGTGGGGTCTATTGGGAGTGAATGGGAAGGGGTGTGGTCTATTGGGAGTGTGGACGGTGGGAGTGAATGGGAAGGGTGGGGTCTATTGGGAGTGAATGGGAAGGGGTGGGGTCTATTGGGAGTGAATGGGAAGGGTGGGGTCTATTGGGAGTGAATGGGAAGGGGTGTGGTCTATTGGGAGTGTGGACGGTGGGAGTGAATGGGAAGGGGTGGGGTCTATTGGGAGTGCGGACGGTGGGAGTGAATGGGAAGGGACCTGGGTCCTGTTGTGACTGGTCGGGACAGAACATAAGTGAAAACGCACACGGAAGGTGAAACAATATCCCTGAGGTTTATTGAATTTTGCAGCTGGGGCTCATAAAGTAACGCCAGCGGGAATCCTTCGTCGATATCGTTGCCCGTCTCATTCCGGAGCGTCCGGGCCACTCTTGCTGTTGGAAAGCCTTCCCTGCACGGACAGAGAGATCGCCTTTGTTTCCAGGGCCGGCTGTCGACGGAGGGGACCCTCTCCCTGAAGACGGGGTGGGGCCGCGAGACGGAGAGACCGCCTCTGTCAGCGAAGCTCCCCAACAGAGGGTCCCTCCGAGAACGGGATGAGCGATGGAGAGGAGCCTCCTGTACCCGCGGCTCCCCCGTCGGAGAAACTGCCGCTGTCGCCAGGGCCCCCATTTGGAAAGGGTCCCTCCGATATGGGACACGTGGCGGAGAGGACCCTCCTGTAGCCGTGGCGCCCCCGTCGGAGAGGCTCCCTCGACCGCCAGCGATCCTCGACAGAGGGACAGTCCCTCCGGGACTAGGATGCGTGCCGGAGGGACGCTTCAAGCGGCCAGGACCTACCGACGGTGAGACTCGCTGTATAAGCGGGGCGGGGAATTACCCTCTGTTACCAGGGCTCGCCGATGGAAAGAGAGTCTCCCCCACCCCCTCAGAAACGGGTTGCGTGGCTGAGAGATTCCACCGCCCCGCCCGTCCGCCCCTCTGTTAACGGGAATTTGACATTACAGCGGCGACCCTCTCCGTACCCAGGGCGAATAATACAACCGCTGACGGACACCAACCACCCCCCGACCCCCGCACCCCCAACTCCCTCCACCCAGGACCGGCCTAGGCGGGGAGGTCAGACACAAGGCTGTCGGACTGTCCCACCAGGAGCTCCAGGTCCGAGATGAGGTCACGGATCACGTTCACCCCTCCTTCCACCTCGCTCGTCCAGAAGGCCGGCCCGGGATCGAGAGGCTCCCCGCAGAAAACGGTGGTGCCCTGCAGAACGAGGGGAGGCCGCGGTTAAACACGGGGCGAGGGGCCCTCGACCCCCCCCCCCCACCGTTCACGGTGCGTGTCCTACCGTCCTACCCCGAGGTTACCCTCCCCCCTCCCACCTCGACCGTCCCTCGATATCATCTCGCTCATAATCAGGATGCCTCCGCTCACAATCTCGCCCCCCGGCTCTGTCCTCGCTCGGCCGGGCTGGGGACTTGTCAGGATGGTCCCGAGAGAGGCGGCCTGCCGCCGCCCTCCCCTCCAGCTACTCAACTCGATTACCGGTCCGCGCCGGGAAGGGTGGGGTGTGCATGGGTGGGGCGGTGACTCACGGAAAGCTTGCCGAGGCACCCGATCAGCAGGCCGAGCCCGAGAGGGGTACTATCGAGGCCGAATCCGTACTTCCTCAGGAGGGTCGCCTCCAAACGCCGCAGGCACTTTCGGTAGAGGCAAAACCTGACCCCGGCGAGACCCTGAGGGAGAGGCCGTCAGTCAGAGCCCGGCACACGGAGCGGGATGGGGGCAGGAGACAGACGGGCGGGTCGAGACGGCTGGGGGCGGGTGTCGGGGAGGTAGAACTGACTCACCGGGTAACGGTACCAGCCGGCAGACGATCGCTCCACGGGCGGGAGGCATATTGAGGGCTGGTCACTTCCCTCCAGACCGAGGTGGGACTGCAATGAGACATTCAAAAATAGTCGGTCACCTCACGCACTGTAGGGATAGACGATTGCTGGGGTCATGTAGAGGGAGCCCCACACGGTGTCTGACCCGTGTCCCGGGACCGCTCGGTGCCCACACTGGGGATAAAGTGGGGGGACACACTGTGGGGGTGATGTAGAGGGAGCTCCACATCGTGTCTGACCCGTGTCCCGGGAGCGCTCGGTGTCCACACTGGGGATAAAGTGGGGGGGACACACTGTGGGAGTGATGTAGAGGGAGCTCCACACCGTGTCTGACCCGTGTCCCGGGACCGCTCGGTGCCCACACTGGGGATAAAGTGGGTGGGGGGACACACTATGGGGTGACGTAGAGGGAGCTCCACACCGTGTCTGACCCGTGTCCCGGGAGCTCTCGGTGCCCACACTGGGGATAAAGTGGGGGGGGGAACACACTGTGGGGGTGATGTAGAGGGAGCTCCACACCGTGTCTGACCCGTGTCCCGGGAGCGCTCGGTGCCCACACTGGGGATAAAGTGGGGGGGGGGGGACACACTGTGGGGGTGATGCAGAGGGAGCTCCACACCGTGTCTGACCCGTGTCCCGGGAACGCTCGGTGTGCACACCGGGGATAAAGTGGGGGGACACACTGTGGGGGTGATGTAGAGGGAGCTCCACACCGTGTCTGACCCGTGTCCCGGGAGCGCTCGGTGCCCACACTGGGGATAAAGTGGGGGGGGGGACACTGTGGGGGTGATGTAGAGGGAGCTCCACACCGTGTCTGACCCGTGTCCCGGGAGCGCTCGGTGCCCACACTGGGGATAAAGTGGGGGGGGAGGGACACTGTGGGGGTGATGTAGAGGGAGCTCCACACCGTGTCTGACCCGTGTCCCGGGAGCGCTCGGTGCCCACACTGGGGATAAAGTGGGGGGGGAAACACACTGTGGGTAAAGTGGTGGGAACACACTGTGGGGGTGATGTAGAAGGAGCCCCGCGCTGTGACGTACCAGGAGATTGGCGTTGACCTGCGTCAGGGCCTTGCGGAGGAGTCGGGCCGAGGTGACCGTCTGCTCCCGGCTGATCTCCCTCCGCGGGACGGGGCTGGCGGAGCCGAGGACACAGAGAGCGAGGGCGAGGAGGGCGACGTGGCTTGGATCTAGGGGTCCTGCGGAGAGAGCGAGAGGGGTGGGGTGGGGGACGGTTGTAGAGAAAGGGGGATGGGGTTCACAAGGGTGTGGTGGGGGTGAGAGGGTCCCCACCTGTCTGCTGGACAGTGTGACCAGTTCTGTCCAACATCCCTGTGTCCGGACTTCCCAGCTCCCCTCTCCTCCCCTAACCCATCTCACCCTCTCTCCCCTTCGATTCGTCCCCTCTTTCTCTTCCCCGCCCTCTGTTCCCTTCTCCATCTCCCTCTGTTACTCACCTCTCCCCCATCTCTCTTTCCCCCATCTCGGCTTTCTCACCTCTCTCTCCCCTCCCTCTCCCCCTCGTCCCTTCCTCTCTCTTCGTCCCCTCGCTGCCTCCTGTTCCACCCCTTCACCATCGGCATTTCTCTCTCTTTCTTTCCTCCTCCCTCCAATTTCTCTCTCACACTCACTCCATCCCTCGCTTCCCGTTGTCCCCTTCCCCTCCCTCCAATTTCTCACTTATCCCTTCTCCATCTCCCCTGCCCCTTCCCAAAGCTCTGCCACCCCCCGCGCCCTCTTCCACCCAACCCCCAACTTTCTTCTCACCTCCCTCTCCTCTTCGGTGGCCTAACTCCTTCTCCCCTTCTCTGCCTCCCTCTTTTATTCTCTTCAATCTCTCTCTGCTTCATTCCTTCCCTCTCCCTCTGCTCTCACACATTCTCTCAATCCTATTCCCATCTACTCCTCCTCCTTCTCCCATTCTCTCCACCCATCCCTCTCGTCATCTCTCACCCTCTCACTCCCTCTTTCTCCGCTCCCTCACTCCTTCCCCTCCATCACCATCCATTGCTTTCCCTCTGCCCTCTTATTCCTTCCCCCCTCTCCTTCCCTCTCCCCTCTACGTCTCACACTCCTGTCTTCTTCCTTCTCCCCTTCACTCTCCTCCTCTCTCCTTAACACTCCTGCCTCCTCTCTCTTTCCATCTTCCTCCACTCTCCTTCCCTCTCCCTCTCTATTTCCCTCACTCCTCTCTTCTTCCTTCTCCCCCCTCTCTTCCCCTCTCCCCTTCTCTCTCCCTGCGTCCCTCTCCCCTCTCCTCTCTCCCCTTTCTCTTTCCCTCTCTCCTCTCTCACCTTCCCGCTCCCCTCTCCCTCTCTCTCCCACCTCTCTACTTCCCTCTCCCTCTCTCTCGTTTGTTCTCCCCTCTCTCCTTCCTTTCCCCCTTGCCTCTCACCTCTGTCCTTCCCTCCCCCTCTCCTTGTCTCTCTCCTCTCTCCTTCTCTCTTGCCTTCTCACCTTCCCTCTCCCCTGTCTCCTCCCCTCTCTCCTCTTCTCCTTCCGTCTTCCCTTTTCTCCTTCTCTCTCTGCTCTCTCCCTCCTCTGCACTCTCTCTCTCCTTCTCTCCTTTCCTCTCCCTCTCTCCTTCTCTCTCCCCTCCCTCTCCTTCTCTCTCCCTCTCCTTCTCTCTCCCTCTCCTTCTCTCTCTCCCTCTCCTTCTCTCTCTCCCTCTCCTTCTCTCTCTCCCTCTCCTTCTCTCCCTCCCTCTCCTTCTCTCCCCTCTCTCCTTCACTTTCTGCTCCGCTCTCTCCCTCTCCCCCTCTCCCACTCTCTCCTCTCCTCTGCCCCTTCTCTCCTTCCCTCTCTCCTCCCCTTCCCCTCACTCCTCCCCTCTTCCCCCTCTCTTTCACTCTATCCTCTGCTCTCTCCCTGTCTCCTTCCTTCTCCACTCGCTCATTCCCTCTCCCGTCCCTCCCTTTCCTCTCCTCTCCCCCTCTCTCCTTCCCTCTCCTCCATTCTCCTTCCATCGCTCATCTTTCACTCTTCCTCTTCTGCCCCAATCTCTCATTCCCTCTATTCATCTCCCTCTTTTTCCAATTCCTTTGTTCCCTCTCTCCCCCTCGCTTTTTCCTCCCATCGCTCACTCTGCCGCCTTCATCTCCCGATCTCCTTCTCTCTCTCCTCCCTCATTCCTACGCTCCCGCTCCCTCCCCCCCAACCAAACTGGTCCGTCTCTCTTCCTCACCCTAGATTCACTATCCCCTCCATCCACCCATCACTCACTCTCTCCTTTCCCACTCTCCCTCTCACTTTCTCTCACTTTCTCCATCTCCTTGCATTTTCCTTTCAGTCTCTCACTCTCCTCCTCTCTCCCCTTCTCTCTTTCTCCCATTCCTCTCTCGTTCCTTCTCTCCATCTCTCTTCTTCCCTCTCGTTCCCTCTCTCCTTCTCTCTTCCTTACCCTCGCTCGTTCTCTCTCTCCATCTTCCTACTTCTCTCGTTCCCTCCCCTCACTGCTCTCTCTCTCTCACCCCCTTCATCTCCTGTTCTCTTTCTCCATCTCGCTCTCCTCCCTTCTCTCGTTCTCTCTCCTTTCTTGTTCCTCTCATTATCTCTCTCTCTCTATCGTTCCCTTTTCCTCTCCTCCTCTCTTCTTCTCTTCCACCATCCCTTCCCCTCCCCAAACACACAGAGGGCTCCCCCCGCACCCTCCGAATAACCCTCCCGCTCCCTGCCCCGCGGCCTCGCTCTCTCCGTCTCCTCCTCTGTCCCCAAACACTCCTCGTGATGGCCCTCAACTCAGTGATGTCACCACGCACGCTCTCCCCTCTCACGGACAACTCAGCCGGGATTTGGGATGGGCGATGGTTGGAGAGGAACAGGGATAGAGTGGGGCAGCAGGAATCTTTGGAGAGAGAGAGAGGGCCGGCCTCGAAACAACTTTGGAGGGAGGGGGAAGGGGAAGGGAGGATCGGGAGGGAGGGGTGAGATTAGCAAGGGGGAGGGAGGGAGAGGAAAGGGTAAGGAGAGGAGGGCAAGGAAGACGGAGCTGGGGAGGGGTCTTTGGGGTTTTAATATTTCACTGTTATTCATTCTTGGGGAGCACTCCTTTGTTTTCGTGGACGTTTGCGAAGAAAAAGAATTTCAGGATGTATATTGTATATATTTCTCTGACCTTTGAAACCTATTGAGGGAGACAGGAGGGAGCAGGGGAGGAACATGAGAGGGAGAGGGAAGGATGGGAGGGGAAAGGGAGGAAGGAAGGGAGAGAATAGTAAGAGGAGGGAGGAAGGGAGGTGGAGAAGGAAGGAAGGGGCGGAGAAGGAGGGAGTGGGGGAGGGGTAAGGGAGGGAGGAGAGGAATCTTGGACAGGGTCGAGAGGAATAATCCTCAATAGTTGGCAGAACAAAGACGATCTCTCTCTCTCGCCCAGCACTCACCACGTCGCTTTCCCCCCACTCCCTTCTCTACCTGCCTTCCCCCCTCCTCTCCTAACTCCTTCCAGCCCCTCCCTCCCATTCTCCATACCCAGTCTCCCCTCTGGTTACCATCTCTCTCCCCTCTCTTCTGTCTTCCTCTTCTCCCCCCACCTTTCGCTCTCCTCCGTCTCCCTCCCCCTCCTCCACTCAGTTCCCCTCTCTCTGCTCCCCACCCCCTGCTGCTCTCCTTTCCGTCCCTCTCCCCGCCTCTGAGTCCCCTCTCTCCTACCCCCCCGTCTCCCCGATCTCTTCGTCCTCTCCCTCCCCAACATTGTCTGTCTTCCCTCTCTCCCATCTTCTCTCTCTCTCCCTCTCAGTCACCCTGACCCCACCATTCTCCCCCTCCCCCTCTGCTCCCTCTCTCCCTCCAGAACCCAAACGCAGCATCGGCGAGCCGATCCATCGAAAGTCCTGGCACACACTTATACCAACATCTGTCCCTGCCCTCTGCTCTCTCCCTCCCTCCCTCCCACGTCCGGAGCAGCCCACCAGCAGACCGCGGGACTGCCGACGACCTGCGCCCTTCCCGAGCTGTCTCGGAGACCAGAGTCCCACATGGGATGGGATGGGATGGGATGGGTGCGGGGGCTGCAGGAGAGGGAACTTCGTGGCGGAGGGAGCGGTGAGTGCCCCGCCGGTCAGGGAGGCCGGAACCGCGTGCGGGAGCTTCCAGAGATGGACGCAGAGGCCGGGAGCGGCGCGCAGAAAAGTCCCGGCGTGGGATGCGGAGACTGGAGCTGTGTGCGGTAAAACTCTCGGTGTGGGATACTGATCTCTGTCTGTCTCGCTCACACACACACACACACACAAATACACAAAGAGACCCCAATTTTAAGGAGCGAGGCTGAGGATTTAAAGGGACTAGTTTGTGACACAGAGCCGGAGCGGGCTGCCAGCGGAAATGGTATGTTTACAAGACACTAGGACAGGGAGACGGAGCAGACATGGACACGCCTGACGGTCTCGGGAAAACAGGGATGGGCTGGGACTGACCATTTCTTGCTTTATCGCATAATTACTTCCTCTCTCTCTCTCTCTCTCTCTCTCACACACACACACACAAACTTCCCTTGCACGTCTCCTCTCTCACACACACACAAACATATTTCCCCCTCCGTCCCTCACACACCTCTCTCTCACACACATACACACCCTCTCGCTCTCACACACACACAAACACATCTCTCCCTCACACACCCTCTCTCACACCCCTCTCTCTCTCCCTCACACACCCTCTCTCACACCCCCTCTCTCTCCCTCACACACCCTCTGTCTCACACACCCTCTCTCTCCCTCACACACAAACACATCTCTCCTTCACACACCTCTCTCACACACATACACACACACTTTATCCCTCTCTCTCTGACACACACACATACTTTATTTCTCTCTCTCTCTCTCGCTCTGTGACACACACCTCTATTTTCCCAAGTCCTGTCCCACACCAGCCCTGCCTGCGTGACGTCCGATACACGCCCCTCTCGGTCTCTAGCTGTCACACGTCTCGGCTCTCTCCGTCCCCACCCCCCTCCCCCGTCACCCACTACAACCAGAAGTCCCTCTCTCTCTCTACCTGCTGTGCGCGGCCTGTCTGATTCAACGACTCCTCCGGACGGTACAAAGCGTACATAGTTCCACCCTCCCTCCTTCAGACACACACACACACACACACACACACACACACACATACAGTCTGCGTCTCCCTCACACAAACTCTCATGCAGTGTCCCTCTCCCTCCTCTCTTTCCCCTACCCCCACCTGCTTCCCTGTATGACTCACCACTAACCACCCCCCCAGCCGTCTATACATAACACACACACACACACACACACACACACACACACACACACACACACACACACACAGACACGCACGCAAATTGCGATCGTGAAATGTTCGTTCACCACGTGGCTGCGGGAAAACGCGCCCCCGGCTGCCAAAGCTGCGCAACCCGACTTCCTCCCCGCCTTTGCCTCCGCGCTCTCTGACTCTCTGTCTCTCTGCTTCCCCGGACCCGGAGACGGGTGTCCAGCTAGACAGGTGAGCAGTGCCACCCTCCCCCGGGACAGCCCGCCCCGACAAAACTTTTCAACCAAAAGAAAAGTTTCCCCAAACTTTTTTGCAGAGACTTCCTTTTTTGGTTCCCGCCGAGCGTGGAGCTCCCGCCTCGCAGGGAGAAAGCGTGGCGGGAGCCGTGACAGGGTGGGGGGTGTCCCGCCACGCCGAGCGGGGTTCGGGGTGTACCTGCGTGGGCCGGGGCCAGCTCTGGGGCAGTCCGAAGCTGCCGCCTGATACCATGGGCCGGCGGTGTCCGATTTCAGCTCCCAGTCTCTCTTCTCTACCCGCTCCCTCTCGCACTGTCTCTCAGCGGCTGCGGCTCTCTCTCCCGTCGTCTGAGACAAGGACAGGGACAGGGTGACAGAGCCACCACACCTAGGAGACGCCCGTTCACACACCATTCCTCCCTCCGTCCCCACTCTTCACCCCTCCCTCTCAGACCCCCCCTCCGCAATCCCTATCTCAAACTTTTTTTATTTATCTGCCAGTTCTGTGTTTCTCTAACTGTGTACCCGCGTGTGTGTGTATTTCTCTCTCTCTCTCTCTCTCTCTCATTATCTCTGTGTGTTGGTGTCTGTGTGCATACGTGTATGTCTGTTTCTCTCCACGTTAGGATCTTCAGTGTGTGTGTGTGTATGTGTGTGTGTGTGTGTGTGTGTGTGTGTGTGTGTGTGTGTGTGTGTGTGTGTGTGTATACAATCTGCTGAACTCAGCGGGTCGGGCAACATCTAAAGCGGCAAACGGATGTTTCTGGTGGACACGCTGCATTAGGGCTGTCATCTTTTCCCCCACTCTCTGACCCCCCCCTCTTTGTCCCCCCCCCCCCCCGTCTCTGTGTCTGTCTGTCTGTCTCTGTCTGTCTCTTTCTGTCACATTGTCACACAGCTGGAAAACAGGCCTTTTCCACTCATCCCCTGTCTCTCTGTGTCTGTCTCTCTCTCTCTCTGTCTCTCTCTGTCACAGTGTCACACAGCTGGAAAACAGGCCTTTTCCACTCATCCCCTGTCTCTCTGCCTCTCTGTGTCTCTTTGTCTCTCTCTGTCTGTCACAGTGTCACACAGCTGGGAAACAGGCCTTGCCGCTCATCCCCCGTCTCTCTGCGTCTCTGTGTGTCTGTTCTCTGTCTGTCTCTGTCTCTCTCTCTGTCTGTCACATTGTCACACAGCTGGAAAACAGGCCTTTCCACTCATTCCCTGTCTCTCTGTCTCTCTGTGCCTGTCTCTCTCTGTCTCTGTCTGTCTGTCTCTCTCTTGTCTCTGTCTCTCTCTGTCACAGTGTCACACAGCTGGAAAACAGGCCTTTCCACTCATCCCCCTGTCTCTCTGCCTCCCTGTGTGTCTGTGTCTCTTTGTCTCTCTCTGTCTGTCACAGTGTCACACAGCTGGGAAACAGGCCTTGCCGCTCATACCCCCGTCTCTCTGAGTCTCTGTGTGTCTGTTCTCTGTCTGTCTCTGTCTCTCTCCTGTCTGTGACATTGTCACACAGCTGGAAAACAGGCCTTTCCACTCATTCCCTGTCTCTCTGTCTCTCTGTGCCTGTCTCTCTCTGTCTCTGTCTGTCTGTCTCTCTCTTTGTCTCTGTCTCTCTCTGTCACAGTGTCACACAGCTGGAAAACAGGCCTTTCCACTCATCCCCCTGTCTCTCTGCCTCCCTGTGTGTCTGTGTCTCTTTGTCTCTCTCTGTCTGTCACAGTGTCACACAGCTGGGAAACAGGCCTTGCCGCTCATACCCCTGTCTCTCTGCGTCTGTGTGTCTGTTCTCTGTCTGTCTCTGTCTCTCTCTGTCTGTCACATTGTCACACAGCTGGAGAACAGGCCTTTCCACTCATTCCCTGTCTCTCTGTCTCTCTGTGCCTGTCACTCTCTGTCTCTGTCTGTCTGTCTCTCTCTTGTCTCTGTCTCCCTCTGTCACAGTGTCACACAGCTGGAAAACAGGCCTTTCCACTCATCCCCCGTCTCTCTGTCTCTCTGTGTGTCTGTCTCTGTCTGTCTGTCTCTCTGTGTCTTTCTGTGTCTGTCTCTCTCTGTGTCTCTCTGTGTCTGTCTCTCTCTGTCACAGTGTCACACAGCTGGAAAACAGGCCTTTCCACTCATCCCCTGTCTCTCTGTGTGTCTGTCTGTTCTCTGTGTCTCTGTGTGTCTGTTCTCTGTCTGTCTGTCTCTCTGTCACATTGTCACACAGCTGGAAAACAGGCCTTTCCACTCATCCCCTGCCTTTGTGTCTCTCCGTGCCTGTCTCTCTCTGTCTCTGTCTCTCTGTGTCTGTCTCTCTCTATCACAGTGTCACACAGCAGGAAAACAGGCCTTTCCACTCATCCCCTGTCTCTCTGTCTGTCTGTTCTCTGTGTCTCTGTCTCTCTGTGTCTGTCTCTCTCTCTGTCTGTCTCTGTCTCTCTCTGTCACAGTGTCACACAGCTGGAAAACAGGCCTTTCCACTCATCCCCCGTCTCTCTGTCTCTCTGTCTGTCTGTTCTCTGTGTCTCTGTCTCTCTGTGTCTGTCTCTCTCTCTGTCTCTCTCTCTGTCACATTGTCACACAGCTGGAAAACAGGCCTTTCCACTCATCCCCTGTCTCTCTGCCTCTCTGTCTGTCTCTCTGTCTCTCTGTGTCTGTCTCTCTCTCTGTCTGTCTCTGTCTCTGTCTCTCTCTGTCACAGTGTCACACAGCTGGAAAACAGGTCTTTCCACTCAGCTGCTCCGTGCAGGCCAAGATTCCCATTTAAGCCCAGTCCCAGGTGCCTACATTTTTTCCCGACCCCCTCTTTTTTAAAAAAAATCCTTTCTTATCTGTGTCACACACACACACACACACACACAAAATGCTGGAGGAACTTGGCAGGCCAGGCAGCATCTGTTGGAAAAAAAAAAGTGCAGCTGGCCTGCTGATGGGTTTCGGGCTGAAACATTGACTGTTGACTCTCTTTTCCATAGACACTGCCGACCGCGACTGCCGAGTTCCTCTGGCATTTCGGGTGTGTGTTGTTCAGATTTCTGGCTTCTGCAGATTCTCTCTCTTGTTTCTTATTTGTGCACCTGTCAAGGTGTCCCTCCTTCTACCTACCTGCCTCCACCACTTCTGCTAATGTGTTCTACCCACACATACAGCTCCCTCTTCCTCCCTCTCTCTTGCCCTCACCCCTCTCCCCCTTCCCCTCCCCCTTCCCCTCCCCCTTCCCCTCCCCCCTCCCCTCCCCCTCCCCTTCCCCCTCCCCCCTTCGTCCCCCCTTCGTCCCCCCCTTCTTCCCCCCTTCTTCACCCCCTCTTTCCCCCCTCTTCCCCCCTCTTCCCCCCCCTCTTGTTCCCCTCTTCCCTCTCCCCCTTCTTTCCCCCCTCCCCTGTACCCACTCTCCCCTCCTTTTCCTCTCCCTTCCCCCCTCACCTCCCCTCCTCCCTCCCTCTCACACCCTTTCCTTCTCCCCCACACACTCACCCCCCTCACTCTTCCACTCTCTTTTGCTCTCTAGTTCTCTCTCTCTCTTACACACACACCCTCCTCTCACAACCCCCCCCCCTCTCTCTCTTGCTCTCTCACTACCACTCACCTTCCCTTTTCCCCCATTCTCACTTGCCCCCCCTCTCTCTCTCATCCTCTCTCCTCCTCCTCTCTCACAACCCCTCTCACTCTCTCTTGCTTCCCTCAATCCCACTCACCTCCCCTCTCTCTCTCACTCTCATCCTTCTGTCACTCTCTCTAGCCCTCTCTCACATCCCCTCTCACTCGCTCCCCCGTGCTCGCGCTTGCTCTCTCATCAGCTCCCACTAACCTTCCCCCCCCTCTCTCTCCCTCTCTTCGTCCCCCAGGTATGGCCCCCTCTCTCTCTCAAGGCCTACCGAAGGCGCTGGTGGATGGCGATTACGGCGGTGATCGAAAACCTCCTCTTCTCCGCCGTGCTGCTGGGATGGGCCTCCCTCCTCCTCATGCTGACGAAGGAAGGCTTCTACTCACACCTCTGCACAGGTAAAGCAAACACCTGCCGGACTCTGCGGGCAAAAACCATCGCTGCTGAACCCGTTACTTGTGCTGAGCTCCGTCGAACCCTCCCCGCGGCCCTCCACACCTCTCCCATCGAACTGAACCTCTTTGAAACGTGAAAATTGACCCTGCATCCCCCACTTGGCAGATTGCCCCGCACCCTCCGAGTGAATAAGAACGCCTCCCTCGTGTTCCCCTTCAGCATTCCACCTTTCACCCTTAACCCCCCGACCTCTGGATCGAGTCCCAACCCAACACCTCAGCGGGAAAGGCCCTCGGAATCTTGCGCCCCTCCGTCAAACCGTTTAAACCAATTTCCCCCTGGGATCAATAAAGTATGACTATGACTATGAAATCTCCCCCCTCCCCCCCTCTTCCGACACTCCAGGGAATTGAGTCCGAACCTGTTCGACCTTTTCCCTACAACTCCTCGGGGGCCCGGCGACATCCTTGTAAACTTTCCCCCGCGCCTCTTTCGATCTTCTTGATACCTTCCCTGCAGGACAGGTTGCCAAAAACTGCACACAGTACTCTGAATTCGGCCTCAGCAAGATCTCATGCAAATTCAACGTAACAGCCCATCTCCTGCACCCACTGCACAGATTAATGAACGCGCCAAAAGCTTTCTTTATGTTCCCGTCTACCCTGCCGCCACTTTCAAGGGATTATGAACCGGTATTCCCAGATTCCTTTAGTTCTCTTCCCTGTGCGGTTTTCTGTCCAACTTTTTAACTAGTTCCATGAAAACTTCGGCTAGTTTGGGTTGGTCCTACCAAAAGTGCAGTTCCTCGCACTTGTCTGCATTGAATTCCCGTCCGCACGCTTTCTCAACCCCTGTTTTCCCCGCTGGTCCAGATCCCTCTACAAGCCTTGATAGCCTTCCCCGCTGACCACACTACTCTCCCAATCTTGGTGTCACCTGCAAAATTTGCTGACCCAGTTCACCGCATTATCACCCAGACTGTTGATCTAGATGACAAACCACAACGGACCCGGCTCCGATCCCTGCGGCTCTCCGCTGGTCACAGAGCCTCCAGTCAGAGAGGCAACTATCTACTACCAATCCAATTTACTACCTCATCCTGCATGCCGGGCGACAGGACCTTCTTTGTCAGCTGCCCTTGCGGGAACTCATTGAAGGGCCTCCTAAAGTCTGTGTAGACGGCACCCCACGCCGCCTTGCCAGTCGTGGACCTTCCCGGTAACTCCCTCAAAGATCGCCGCAAGGTCGGTCAGAGCGTCCGCAGTGTGAAGCTCTGTTGTCCACACCCCTCCTCCGTCCCTGCTTAGCCAAGTACCAACACGGATTCCGGGTATCTGGGACTCGTCGGGACCAGTACAGTTTGGCCCAATTGAGCGGACCGCCCCCCAAACCAGCCAAAGATTTCATGGAACTAGTTTAAGAAGTTAGACAAAAAAAAGAGAAAAAAAAAAACTACCGTTTAACGGGGTAACAAATTATGCATTTAGTGCGGAATACAGAACAAACTGGAACATTGCCAATGCTACTACAGCACTATAAAGCTGTGTATTAGCTCCGGGATAGTTACCAGCAAACGTTTTCACCCAGGGTACACTGCCGCAACTCTTTTAATTGGCCGCGAATGAACAAAATCAGCTCAGATACAGACGCACCGCCTTTCGCGCAAACGCTTTTGGCAATTGCGTCCTCCAAATCTTCGTTTTCATTGTAACATTCAAGGTGGTTGCTGATGCCTTCAAATTCTTCATTGCCCTCCACCCCACCCGCCCCGCCAACTGACTTGTTGAGGTGGCGAAATGGTTTCATTTTCACGTCTCCGAGCCCGTGAAGCAGCATTGTGCTGGGCAGGCCCCAGATGGTTTTCCCTGGCTCTTTATTTCTTGGCAACTATCACTGACCAAAAAAAAAAAAAATCACTTCTCTTTAGGAATAACGAGCACATGGAAATGACGCTATTTATAGACCGCTCTCCCTCTAAGCACAGTGTCAAACGGCCTCACGAGTGCACGTGACTTGACACCAGGTCAGAAACTGTTTTGGCAACAGCCTCCTGTCCCAATTAAGGGGCATAGTGTCCCAAATGGACAGGAGGAATCCTGGCTATTTCCCTTGATCAGTTTTTTTTGGTTCTTTCTCAAAATCGGCACCGGCCCCAATTAACCCTTGTGCCTCCCACAAGGTCTGATTAATTAACCGGAAACTTAGCTGCCCAATTAATTAACTGATTAACCCATTTACTGAGTAGTTAACTGCCCAATTAACCAGAATCCACTGTGCTTATTACGAAGATTGGCGGAGGGGCAGGTAGTGTTGGGGAAACAGGTGGGATGCAGAAGGACTAGGACAGATTAGAGGAATGGGCAAGAAAATGGCAAATGAAATGCAGTGTTGGAAAAATGCACGGTTGATGCACTTTTGGTAGTGAACCATTTTCGAAATGGAGAGAAAAATCAAAAAAATCTGAGGTGCAAGGGGACTTGGGGAGTCCTCGTGCAGAACATCCTGAAGGTTAACTTGCAGGTTGAGTCGGTGGTGAGGAAGGCAAATGCAATATTAGTCTTCATTTTACGAGGTCTCCAACATAAGAGCAGGGATGTTGATGCTGTGGTTTTATAAGGCACTGGTGAGGGCCTCACCTTGAATATTGTGAACCATTTTGGGCCCCTCATCTTAGAAAAAGATGTGCTGTCATTGGAGAGGGTCTCGAGGAGGTTCACAAGGATGTTTTCCAGGAATGAAAGGAAAGTTTGATGGCTCTGGGTCTGTACTCGCTGGAATTCAGAAGGATGGGGGTGGGGGGTATCTCATTGAAACCTTTCAAATGTTGAAAAGGCCCAGACAGGGCAGATGTGGAAAGGATGTTTCCCATGGTGGGGGAGTCTAGGACAAGAGGGCACAGCCTTAGGGTAGAGGGGCGACCTTTCAAAACAGAGATGCGGAGAAAATTTCTTTAGCCAAAGGGTGGTGAATTTGTGGAATTCTGTTGCCACGTGCACCCTGTGGGAGGCCAGGTCGTTGGGCGTATTTAAGGCAGAGATCCATAGGTTCTCGGCATCAAAGGTTACGGGGAGAAGGCCGGGAACTGGGGTTGAGGAGGAGAGGGAAAAAAGGACCAGCCATGATTGAACGGTGGAGCAGAATCGATGGGCCGGGTGGCCGAATTCTGCTCCTGTGCCTTATGGTCTTATGTTTCCCGTTCCTTCAAACAACCTCCAATACTTTGCCGGCTGTTGATATCAGACTCGTTGGCCTGTAATTTCCCGGCTCAGTTTTAGCATTCCTCTCAACACAGCAGACCAACGTTGCCAGTCCCCCCCCACCACCGCCCTGCCCGCAGTGCTCTGGCGCTCAGTAGCAGTGGGCAGCTGTCGATCCCTATGGCTTGGCACCAGCGTCATCGCTGAGTTTGCCAGAGTGAAGCTGTCAGCGCCGTCAAACTGTCTCAGGGACGCCCCCCACCGACCGCCCCTCCCGGCTCTGGATTTAATCAATATTATAGGATATTCGCCCTGGACCCTGAATCAATACTGTAGGATATCTGCCCTGGACCCTGAATCAATACTGTAGGATATCTGCCCCGGACCCTGAATCAATACTGTAGGATATCTGCCCCGGACCCTGAATCAATACTGTAGGATATCTGCCCCGGACCCTGAATCAATATTATAGGATATTTGCCCCGGACCCTGAATCAATACTGTCGGGTATTCACCCCGGACCCTGAATTAGTACGAAGATATTCACCCCGGACCCTGAATCAATATTATAGGATATTCGCCCTGGACCCTGAATCAATACTGTAGGATATCTGCCCTGGACCCTGAATCAATACTGTAGGATATCTGCCCCGGACCCTGAATCAATATTATAGGATATTTGCCCCGGACCCTGAATCAATACTGTCCGGTATTCACCCCGGACCCTGAATTAGTACGAAGATATTCACCCCGGACCCTGAATCAATACTGCAGGATATTCCCCGGAAAGTAATGGGAATTCCTGAATAGTTACCACCCTTCTACCTTTTCGTCTCTCTTAAGTGGTGCATGGGAGTGGGGGCAAGGGTGGTTTAAACTAGGATGTGAGCCAGTACGCCAGAACAGTGAGAGGAGAGGTTGTGGAGGCGGGTGCTGGCGAGACCTCAGACAAAGTCAAGAATCAAAAGGTCGAGCATGGCGCGATGGGTGTCCGTTGCTGCCTGTGTGTCAATGCGAGAAGTATCGGAGGAAAGGCGGACGAGCTCAGGGCGTGGGGCAGCACCTGGAATTATGACGCCGCAGCCTCTCATGAGACTGGGTTGCAGGAGGGGCTGCCCGATGTCCCGGGGGTCCCGTTGCTTTAGACGCGACAGAGCGGGAGGGGTTAAAGGAGGAGGGGTGGGTTTACCAGTCTGGGAAGATGTCAGGGCAGGGCAGGGTGAAGAACTCATCCAGTGAGGCGTTGTGGGTGGAACTGAACATTAAGTAGCAGGCAGGTACAGCAGGCGGTGATAAAGGCGAATGGTATGCTGGCATTCATAGCAAGAGGATTCGAGTACAGGAGCAGGGAGGTACTACTGCAGTTGTACAAGGCCTTGGTGAGACCACACCTGGAGTATTATGTGCAGTTTTGGTCCCCTAATCTGAGGAAAGACATTATTGCCATAGAGGGAGTACAAAGAAGCTTCACCAGATTGATTCCTGGGATGGCAGGACTTTCATATGATGAAAGACTGGATCGACTAGGCTTATACTCTCTGGAATTTAGAAGATTGAAGGGGGGGATCTTATTGAAACGTATAAACTCCTAAAGGGATTGGACAGGCTAGATGCAGGAAAGTTGTTCCCGATGTTGGGGA
>NW_027275364.1:0-60665 GCF_030028105.1 Mobula birostris
CTCATAGCTTCCACTACATCGACATGTTTTCGCGCACCTCTCATGTCTTCACCTAGATCGCTGTTTTCGATCCTCTCAATACTACCCTTATATCGCTGTGTTTTCTCGCACATCTGATACATTCTCCCGTATCGCCGTGTTTTCGCACACCTCTCATAATGTCCCTTATATCGCCGTGTTCTCGCACACCTCTCATAACTTCCCCTATATCACTGTGTTTTCGCGCACGTCCATTGTGTCCCCTATGTCGCTGTGTTTTCGCGCACCTCTCATAGCTTCCCCTATATCGCCCTGTTTTCGTGCACATCCCATAGCTTCCACTATATTGCCCTGTTTTCGCGCACCTCTCATGTATTCCACGACATAGCTGAGTTTTCTGGCACCTCTGATGCATTTCCCTGTAACGCCAAATTTTCGCGCACCTCTCATACTTTCCCCTATATCGCCGTGTTTACGCGCACCTCTCATACCTCCCCCTATATCGCCATGTTTTTATGCACAACTCATACCGTCTCCTAATATCGCTGTGTTTTCGCGCACCTCCCATAGCATCCCCTATATCGCTGTGCCTTCGTGCACCTCTCATACCTTCCCCTATATCGCTGTGTTTTCACGCACCTCTCTTAACTTCTCCTATATCGCTGTGTTTTTGCACACCTCTCATACCTTCCCCTATATCGCCGTGTTTTCAGGCACCTCACATGGCTTCCCCAATATCGCCGTGTATTCATGCACATCTCATACCGTCCCCTATATCGCTGTGTTTTGGCGCACCTCCCGTAGCTTCATCTACATCGCTGTTTTCGCGCACATCCGCTGTGTTATTGCTCATCTCTCATACCTTCCCCTATATCACTGTTTTTTTGCGCATGTCCCATAGCGTCCCCTATATCGCTGTGTTTTCTCGCACCTCTGATACATTCCCCTGTATCGCCGTGGTTTCGCGCACATCCCCATAGGTTCCACTATATTGCCCTATTTTTGCGCATCTCTCATGTCTTCCCCTATATCACGGTGTTTTCGTGCACCTCTCATAGCATCTCCTATATCGCTGTGCCTTCATGCACTTCTCATAACTTCCCCTATATCGCCCTGTTTTCGCGCACCTCCCATACCTTCCCCAATATCGCTGTTTTTCATGCACCTCTCATAGCCACCCTTATATCGCTGTGTTTTCACGCACTTCTCATAACTTCTCCTAATTCGCTGTATTTTTGCGCAGTTCTTATACCTTCCCTTATATTGCCGTGTTTTCATGCACATCTCATAACGTCCCCTATATCGCTGTGTATTCGCGCACCTCCCATAGCATCCCTTGTATCCTGTGCCTTCGCGCACCTCTCATACCTTCCCCTATATCGCCGTGTTTTCAGGCACCTCTCATGGCTTCACCAATATCACCATGTATTCATGCACATCTCATACCCGTCCCCTATATCGCTGTGTTTTGGCGCACCTCCCGTAGCTTCATCTACATCGCTGTTTTCGCGCACATCCCATAGCTTCACCTTAATCGCTGTGTTATTGCTCACCTCTCATAGCTTACCCTATATCGCCGTTTTTTCACGCACCTCGCATGTCTTCACCTATATCGCTATGTTTTTGCTCCTATCATTAATTCCGCTATATCGCTGTGTTTTCTCGCACCTCTGATACATTCTCCTGTATTGCCATGTTTTCGCGCACCTCTTACAATTTCCCCTATATCGCCGAGTTCTCGCACACCTCTCATACCTTCCCCTATATCACTGTTTTTTGCGCATGTCCCATAGCGACCCCTATATCGCTGTGTTTTCTCGCACCTCTGATACATTCCCCTGTATCGCCGTGGTTTCGCGCACATTCCATAGGTTCCACTATATTGCCCTGTTTTTGCGCACCTCTCATGTCTTCCCCTATATCACGGTGTTTTCGTGCACCTCTCATAGCATCCCCTATATCGCTGTGCCTTCTCGCACTTCTCATAACTTCCCCTATATCGCCCTGTTTTCGCGCACCTCCCATACCTTCCCCAATATCGCTGTTTTTTCATGCACCTCTCATAGCCCACCCTTATATCGCTGTGTTTTCACGCACTTCTCATAACTTCTCCTAATTCGCTGTATTTTTGCGCATTTCTTATACCTTCCCCCTATATTGCCGTGTTTTCATGCACATCTCATAACGTCCCCTATATCGCTGTGTATTCGCGCACCTCCCATAGCATCCCTTGTATTGCTGTGCCTTCGCGCACCTCTCATACCTTCCTCTATATCGCCCCGTTTTTGCGCACCTTTCCATACCCTTCCCCTATATCGCCTCGTTTTCATGCACCCCTCATACCTCCCTCTATATCGCTGAGTTTTCACGCTCCTCTCATAATTTCTCCTATATCGCCGTATTTTTGCGCACCTCTCATGGCTTCCACAATATCGCCGTGTTTTCATGCACATCTGCTAACGTCCCATATATCGCTGTGTATTTGCGCACCTGCCATAGCATCCTCTACATTGCTGTGCCTTCGCGCACCTCTCATACCTTCCCCTATGTCGCCCTGTTTTCGCACACTTCCCGTACCGTCCCCTATATTGCCGTATTTTTGCGCACCTCTCATGGCTTCCACAATATCGCCGTGTTTTCACGCACATCTCATAACGTCTCCTATATCTCTGTGTATTCACGCACCTCACATAGCATCCCCTATATCGCTGTGCCTTTGCTCATCGCTCATACCTGCCCCTATATTGCCCTGTTTCCCGCGCACCTCCCATGGCTTCGCCTACATCGCTGTGTTTTTGCGCACCTCTCATACCTTCTCCTATACAGCCCTGTTTTCGCGCAAATCCAGAACTTCATCTTATCGCTGTGTTACTGCTTACCCTCTCATAGCTTCCCCTATATCGCCGTGTTTTCGCGCACTTCCTCATGTCTTCACCTATATCGCTGTGTTTCCGCTCCTCTCATTACTTCCCCTGTATCTCTCTGTGTTCTCGCACTTCTGATACAGTTCCTGTATCAACGTGTTTTCGCGCACCTCTCATAATTTCACCTATATCGCCGTGTTCTCGCACACCTCTCATATCTTCCCCTATATCACTGTGTTTTCCGCGCACGTCCAATAGCTTCCCCTATATCGCCGTGTTTTCGCGCACCACCTCATGTCTTCACCTATACCGCTGTGTTTCCGCTCCTTTCATTTACTTCCCCTATATCTCTCTGTGTTCTCGCACTTCTGATACAGTTCCCTGTATCAACGTGTTTTCGCGCACCTCTCATAATTTCACCTACATCGCCGTGTTCTCGCACACCTCTCATATCTTCCCCTATATCACTGTGTTTTCGCGCACGTCCAATAGCGTCCCCCTATATCGCTGTGTTTTCATGCAAATCTCATGTCTTCCCCTGTATCACTGTGCTTTCGTCCACCTCCCATACCGTCCCATATATTGCTGTGCCTTCGCACACCTCTCATACCTTTCCCTATATCGCCCTGTTTTCGAGCACCTCCCATACCTTCCCCTATATCGCTGTGTTTTCGTGTACCTCTCATACCTCCCCCTATATCGCTGTGTTTTCACGCACCACTCATAACTTCTCTTATATTGCTGTATTTTTTGCGCACCTCTCATGACTTCCCCTATATCGCCGTGTTTTTATGCACATCTCATAACGTCCCCTATATCGCTGTGATTCGCTCAACTCCCATAGCATCCCCTATACCGCTGTGCCTTCGCACACCTCTCGTACCTTCCCCTATATCGCCCTGTTTTTGCGCAACCCTCCGATTCCTTCCGCTATATCGCTGTGTTTTTGTGCACCTTTCATACCTTCCCCTATATCGCTGTGTTTTCACACACCTCTCATAACTTCTCCTATATCACTGAGTTTTTGTGCACCTGTCATACCTTCCCTAATATCGCTGAGTTTACATACAGCTCTCATAATTTCCCCAATATTGCTGTGTATTGGCGTACCTCTCATAGCATCCCCTATATCGCTGTGCCTTGCGCACCTCTCGTAACTTCCCCTATATTCGCTGTGCCTTGCGCACCTCCCATAGCTTCCCCTATATCGCTGTGCCTTGCGCACCTCTCATAGCTTCCCCTATATCGCTGTCTTTTCGCGCACATCCCATAGATTCAGCTTTATCACTGTGTTAATCCTCACCCCTCATAGCTTCCCCTGTATCGCCGTGTTTTTGCTCACCTGTCATTTCTTCACCTAGATCGCTATGTTTTCGCTCCTCTCAATACTTCCCCTATATGGCTGTGTTTTCATGCTCATTTCATACCTTCCCCTATATCGCTGTGTTTTCGCACACCTCTCACAACTTCTCCTATATCGCTGTGTTTTTGTGCACCTCTCATACCTTGCCTAATATCGCTGCGTTTTCATGCACATCTCATCACGTCCCATATATCGCTGTGTATTCACGCACCTCTCATAGCATCCCCTATATCGCTGTGCCTTCGCACCTCTCATACATTCCCCAATATCGCTGTGTTTTCGTGCACCCCTCATACCTTCCCTGATATCGCTGTGTTTTTCACGCACCTCTCATAACTTCTCCTATATCACTGTATTTTTGTGCAGCTCTTATACCTTCCCCTATATTGCCGTATTTTCATGCACATCTCATCGCGTTCCGTATATCGCTGTGTATTCACGCACCTCCCATAGCATCCCTTATATTGCTGTGCCTTCGCGCACCTCTCATACCTTCCCCTATATCGCCCTGTTTATGCGCACCTTCCATACCTTCCCGTCTATCACTGTGTTTTCACGCACCTCTCATAATTTCTCCTATATCGCCGTATTTTTGCGCACCTCTCATGGCTTCCCCAATATCGCCACGTTTTCATGCACATCTCTTAACGTCCCATATATCGCTGTGTATTCGCGCAACTGCCTTAACATCCCCTATATCGCTGTGCCTTCGCGCACCTCTCACACCTTCCCCTATGTCGCCCTGTTTTCGCACACCTCCCATACCGTCCCCTATATCGCTGTATTTTCGCACACCTCTCATGGCTTCCCCAATATCACCGTTTTTTCATGCACATCTCATAACGTCTCCTATATCTCTGTGTATTCACGCACCTCCCATAGCATCCCCTATATCGCTGTGCCTTCGCGCATCGCTCATACATTCCCTTATATCGCCCTGTTTCCCGTGCACCTCCCATGGCTTCGCCTACATCGCTGTGTTTTTCCGCACATCTCATACCTTCACCTATATCGCCGTGTTTTCGCGCACCTCTCATTTCTTCACCTATATCGCTGTGTTTCCGCTCCTCTCATTACTTCCCCTATATTGCTCTGTGTTCTCGCACTTCTGATACAGATCCCTGTATCAACGTGTTTTCACGCAACTCTCATAATTTCACCTATATCGCCGTGTTCTCGCACACCTCTCATATCTTCCCCTAAATCACTGTGTTTTCGCGCACGTCCAATAGCGTCCCCAATATCGTTCTGTTTTCACGCACCTCTCATGTCTTCCCCTATATCACTGTGCTTTTGTGTACCTCTCAAACCTCCCCTTATATCGCTGTGTTTTCACGCACCACTCATAACTTCTCCTATATTGCTGTATTTTTGCGCACCTCTCATAACTTCCCCTATATCGCCGTGTTTTTATGCACATCTCATAACGTCCCCTATATCGCTGTGTATTCGCGCACCTCCCATAGCATCCCCTATATCGCTGTGCCTTCGCGCACCTCTCATACCTTCCCCTAAATCGCCCTGTTTTCGCGCACATCCCATACCTTCCACTATATTGCCCTGTTTCCGCGCACCTCACATGTCTTCCAATACATCACTGTGTTTTCTGGCACCTCTGATGCATTCCCCTGTAACACCAAGTTTTGCGCACCTCTGATACTTTCCCCTAAATCGCCGTGTTTACGCGCACCTCTCATACCTCCCCCTATATCGCCATGTTTTTATGCACATCTCAATACCGTCTCCTATATCGCTGTGTTTTTGCGCACCTCCCATAGCATCCCCTATATCGCTGTGCCTTCGTGCACCTCTCATACCTTCCCCTATATCGCCCTGTTTTCGCGCACCTCCTATACCTTCCCTTATGTCACTGCGTTTTCGTGCACCTTTCATACCTTCCCCTATATCGCTGTGTTTTCGCACACCTCTCATAACTTCTCCAATATCGTTGTGTTTTTGTGCACCTCTCATACCTTCCCTAATATCACTGCGCTTTCATGCACATCTCATCACGTCCCCTATATAGCTGTGTATTCACGCACCTCCCATAGCATCCCCTATATCGCTGTGCCTTGCGCACCTCTCATAACTTCCCCTATATCGCTGTCTTTTCACGCACATCCCATAGATTCACCTTTATCGCTGTGTTATTGCTCACCTCTCAGAGATTCCCCGATATCGCTGTGTTTTTGCTCACTTCTCATAGCTTCCACTACATCGACATGTTTTCGCGCACCTCTCATGTCTTCACCTAGATCGCTATGTTTTCGATCCTCTCAATACTTCCCTTATATCGCTGTGTTTTCTCGCACATCTGATACATTCTCCCGTATCGCCGTGTTTTCGCACACCTCTCATAATGTCCCTTATATCGCCGTGTTCTCGCACACCTCTCATAACTTCCCCTATATCACTGTGTTTTCGCGCACGTCCCATTGTGTCCCCTATGTCGCTGTGTTTTCGCGCACCTCTCATAGCTTCCCCTATATCGCCCTGTTTTCGTGCACATCCCATAGCTTCCACTATATTGCCCTGTTTTCGCGCACCTCTCATGTATTCCACGACATAGCTGAGTTTTCTGGCACCTCTGATGCATTTCCCTGTAACGCCAAATTTTCGCGCACCTCTCATACTTTCCCCTATATCGCCTTGTTTACGCGCACCTCTCATACCTCCCCCTATATCGCCATGTTTTTATGCACAACTCATACCGTCTCCTATATCGCTGTGTTTTCGCGCACCTCCCATAGCATCCCCTATATCGCTGTGCCTTCGTGCACCTCTCATACCTTCCCCTATATCGCTGTGTTTTCACGCACCTCTCTTAACTTCTCCTATATCGCTGTGTTTTTGCACACCTCTCATACCTTCCCCTATATCGCCGTGTTTTCAGGCACCTCACATGGCTTCCCCAATATCGCCGTGTATTCATGCACATCTCATACCGTCCCCTATATCGCTGTGTTTTGGCGCACCTCCCGTAGCTTCATCTACATCGCTGTTTTCGCGCACATCCCATAGCTTCACCTTAATCGCTGTGTTATTGCTCACCTCTCATAGCTTACCCTATATCGCCGTTTTTTCGCGCACCTCGCATGTCTTCACCTATATCGCTATGTTTTTGCTCCTATCATTAATTCCGCTGTATCGCTGTGTTTTCTCGCACCTCTGATACATTCTCCTGTATTGCCATGTTTTCGCGCACCTCTTACAATTTCCCCTATATCGCCGAGTTCTCGCACACCTCTCATACCTTCCCCTGTATCACTGTTTTTTGCGCATGTCCCATAGCGACCCCTATATCGCTGTGTTTTCTCACACCTCTGATACATTCCCCTGTATCGCCGTGGTTTCGCGCACATTCCATAGGTTCCACTATATTGCCCTGTTTTTGCGCACCTCTCATGTCTTCCCCTATATCACGGTGTTTTCGTGCACCTCTCATAGCATCCCCTATATCGCTGTGCCTTCGCGCACTTCTCGTAACTTCCCCTATATCGCCCTGTTTTCGCGCACCTCCCATACCTTCCCCAATATCGCTGTTTTTTCATGCACCTCTCATAGCCACCCTTATATCGCTGTGTTTTCACGCACTTCTCATAACTTCTCCTAATTCGCTGTATTTTTGCGCAGTTCTTATACCTTCCCCTATATTGCCGTGTTTTCATGCACATCTCATAACGTCCCCTATATCGCTGTATATTCGCGCACCTCCCATAGCATCCCTTGTATTGCTGTGCCTTCGCGCACCTCTCATACCTTCCTCTATATCGCCCCGTTTTTGCGCACCTTCCATACCTTCCCCTATATCGCCTCGTTTTCATGCACCCCTCATACCTCCCTCTATATCGCTGAGTTTTCACGCTCCTCTCATAATTTCTCCTATATCGCCGTATTTTTGCGCACCTCTCATGGCTTCCACAATATCGCCGTGTTTTCATGCACATCTGCTAACGTCCCATATATCGCTGTGTATTTGCGCACCTGCCATAGCATCCTCTACATTGCTGTGCCTTCGCGCACCTCTCATACCTTCCCCTATGTCGCCCTGTTTTCGCACACTTCCCATACCGTCCCCTATATTGCCGTATTTTTGCGCACCTCTCATGGCTTCCACAATATCGCCGTGTTTTCACGCACATCTCATAACGTCTCCTATATCTCTGTGTATTCACGCACCTCACATAGCATCCCCTATATCGCTGTGCCTTTGCTCATCGCTCATACCTGCCCCTATATTGCCCTGTTTCCCGCGCACCTCCCATGGCTTCGCCTACATCGCTGTGTTTTTGCGCACCTCTCATACCTTCTCCTATACAGCCCTGTTTTCGCGCAAATCCCAGAACTTCATCTTTATCGCTGTGTTACTGCTTACCTCTCATAGCTTCCCCTATATCGCCGTGTTTTCGCGCACTCCTCATGTCTTCACCTATATCGCTGTGTTTCCGCTCCTCTCATTACTTCCCCTGTATCTCTCTGTGTTCTCGCACTTCTGATACAGTTCCCTGTATCAACGTGTTTTCGCGCACCTCTCATAATTTCACCTATATCGCCGTGTTCTCGCACACCTCTCATATCTTCCCCTATATCAATGTGTTTTCGCGCACGTCCAATAGCTTCCCCTATATCGCCGTGTTTTCGCGCACCCCTCATGTCTTCACCTATACCGCTGTGTTTCCGCTCCTTTCATTACTTCCCCTATATCTCTCTGTGTTCTCGCACTTCTGATACAGTTCCCTGTATCAACGTGTTTTCGCGCACCTCTCATAATTTCACCTACATCGCCGTGTTCTCGCACACCTCTCATATCTTCCCCTATATCACTGTGTTTTCGCGCACGTCCAATAGCGTCCCCTATATCGCTGTGTTTTCATGCAAATCTCATGTCTTCCCCTGTATCACTGTGCTTTCGTCCACCTCCCATACCGTCCCATATATTGCTGTGCCTTCGCACACCTCTCATACCTTTCCCTATATCGCCCTGTTTTCGAGCACCTCCCATACCTTCCCCTATATCGCTGTGTTTTCGTGTACCTCTCATACCTCCCCCTATATCGCTGTGTTTTCACGCACCACTCATAACTTCTCTTATATTGCTGTATTTTTGCGCACCTCTCATAACTTCCCCTATATCGCCGTGTTTTTATGCACATCTCATAACGTCCCCTATATCGCTGTGTATTCGCTCAACTCCCATAGCATCCCCTATACCGCTGTGCCTTCGCACACCTCTCATACCTTCCCCTATATCGCCCTGTTTTGCGCACCTCCGATTCCTTCCGCTATATCGCTGTGGTTTTGTGCACCTTTCATACCTTCCCCTATATCGCTGTGTTTTCACACACCTCTCATAACTTCTCCTATATCACTGAGTTTTTGTGCACCTGTCATACCTTCCCTAATATCGCTGAGTTTACATACAGCTCTCATAATTTCCCCAATATTGCTGTGTATTGGCGTACCTCTCATAGCATCCCCTTTATCGCTGTGCCTTGCGCACCTCTCGTAACTTCCCCTATATCGCTGTGCCTTGCGCACCTCCCATAGCTTCCCCTATATCGCTGTGCCTTGCGCACCTCTCATAGCTTCCCCTATATCGCTGTCTTTTCGCGCACATCCCATAGATTCAGCTTTATCACTGTGTTAATCCTCACCCCTCATAGCTTCCCCTGTATCGCCGTGTTTTTGCTCACCTGTCATTTCTTCACCTAGATCGCTATGTTTTCGCTCCTCTCAATACTTCCCCTATATGGCTGTGTTTTCATGCTCATTTCATACCTTCCCCTATATCGCTGTGTTCTCGCACACCTCTCACAACTTCTCCTATATCGCTGTGTTTTTGTGCACCTCTCATACCTTGCCTAATATCGCTGCGTTTTCATGCACATCTCATCACGTCCCATATATCGCTGTGTATTCACGCACCTCTCATAGCATCCCCTATATCGCTGTGCCTTCGCACCTCTCATACATTCCCCAATATCGCTGTGTTTTCGTGCACCCCTCATACCTTCCCTGATATCGCTGTGTTTTTCACGCACCTCTCATAACTTCTCCTATATCACTGTATTTTTGTGCAGCTCTTATACCTTCCCCTATATTGCTGTATTTTCATGCACATCTCATCGCGTTCCGTATATCGCTGTGTATTCACGCACCTCCCATAGCATCCCTTATATTGCTGTGCCTTCGCACACCTCTCATACCTTCCCCTATATCGCCCTGTTTATGCGCACCTTCCATACCTTCCCGTCTATCACTGTGTTTTCACGCACCTCTCATAATTTCTCCTATATCGCCGTATTTTTGCGCACCTCTCATGGCTTCCCCAATATCGCCACGTTTTCATGCACATCTCTTAACGTCCCATATATCGCTGTGTATTCGCGCAACTGCCTTAACATCCCCTATATCGCTGTGCCTTCGCGCACCTCTCACACCTTCCCCTATGTCGCCCTGTTTTCGCACACCTCCCATACCGTCCCCTATATCGCTGTATTTTCGCACACCTCTCATGGCTTCCCCAATATCACCGTTTTTTCATGCACATCTCATAACGTCTCCTATATCTCTGTGTATTCACGCACCTCCCATAGCATCCCCTATATCGCTGTGCCTTCGCGCATCGCTCATACATTCCCTTATATCGCCCTGTTTCCCGTGCACCTCCCATGGCTTCGCCTACATCGCTGTGTTTTTCCGCACATCTCATACCTTCACCTATATCGCCGTGTTTTCGCGCACCTCTCATTTCTTCACCTATATCGCTGTGTTTCCGCTCCTCTCATTACTTCCCCTATATTGCTCTGTGTTCTCGCACTTCTGATACAGATCCCTGTATCAACGTGTTTTCACGCAACTCTCATAATTTCACCTATATCGCCGTGTTCTCGCACACCTCTCATATCTTCCCCTAAATCACTGTGTTTTCGCGCACGTCCAATAGCGTCCCCAATATCGTTCTGTTTTCACGCACCTCTCATGTCTTCCCCTATATCACTGTGCTTTTGTGTACCTCTCAAACCTCCCCTTATATCGCTGTGTTTTCACGCACCACTCATAACTTCTCCTATATTGCTGTATTTTTGCGCACCTCTCATAACTTCCCCTATATCGCCGTGTTTTTATGCACATCTCATAACGTCCCCTATATCGCTGTGTATTCGCGCACCTCCCATAGCATCCCCTATATCGCTGTGCCTTCGCGCACCTCTCATACCTTCCCCTAAATCGCCCTGTTTTCGCGCACATCCCATACCTTCCACTATATTGCCCTGTTTCCGCGCACCTCACATGTCTTCCAATACATCACTGTGTTTTCTGGCACCTCTGATGCATTCCCCTGTAACACCAAGTTTTGCGCACCTCTGATACTTTCCCCTAAATCGCCGTGTTTACGCGCACCTCTCATACCTCCCCCTATATCGCCATGTTTTTATGCACATCTCAATACCGTCTCCTATATCGCTGTGTTTTTGCGCACCTCCCATAGCATCCCCTATATCGCTGTGCCTTCGTGCACCTCTCATACCTTCCCCTATATCGCCCTGTTTTCGCGCACCTCCTATACCTTCCCTTATGTCACTGCGTTTTCGTGCACCTTTCATACCTTCCCCTATATCGCTGTGTTTTCGCACACCTCTCATAACTTCTCCAATATCGTTGTGTTTTTGTGCAACTCTCATACCTTCCCTAATATCACTGCGCTTTCATGCACATCTCATCACGTCCCCTATATAGCTGTGTATTCACGCACCTCCCATAGCATCCCCTATATCGCTGTGCCTTGCGCACCTCTCATAACTTCCCCTATATCGCTGTCTTTTCACGCACATCCCATAGATTCACCTTTATCGCTGTGTTATTGCTCACCTCTCAGAGATTCCCCGATATCGCTGTGTTTTTGCTCACTTCTCATAGCTTCCACTACATCGACATGTTTTCGCGCACCTCTCATGTCTTCACCTAGATCGCTATGTTTTCGATCCTCTCAATACTTCCCTTATATCGCTGTGTTTTCTCGCACATCTGATACATTCTCCCGTATCCCCGTGTTCTCGCACACCTCTCATAACTTCCCCTATATCACTGTGTTTTCGCGCACGTCCCATTGTGTCCCCTATGTCGCTGTGTTTTCGCGCACCTCTCATAGCTTCCCCTATATCGCCCTGTTTTCGTGCACATCCCATAGCTTCCACTATATTGCCCTGTTTTCGCGCACCTCTCATGTATTCCACGACATAGCTGAGTTTTCTGGCACCTCTGATGCATTTCCCTGTAACGCCAAATTTTCGCGCACCTCTCATACTTTCCCCTATATCGCCGTGTTTACGCGCACCTCTCATACCTCCCCCTATATCGCCATGTTTTTATGCACAACTCATACCGTCTCCTATATCGCTGTGTTTTCGCGCACCTCCCATAGCATCCCCTATATCGCTGTGCCTTCGTGCACCTCTCATACCTTCCCCTATATCGCTGTGTTTTCACGCACCTCTCTTAACTTCTCCTATATCGCTGTGTTTTTGCACACCTCTCATACCTTCCCCTATATCGCCGTGTTTTCAGGCACCTCACATGGCTTCCCCAATATCGCCGTGTATTCATGCACATCTCATACCGTCCCCTATATCGCTGTGTTTTGGCGCACCTCCCGTAGCTTCATCTACATCGCTGTTTTCGCGCACATCCCATAGCTTCACCTTGATCGCTGTGTTATTGCTCATCTCTCATACCTTCCCCTATATCACTGTTTTTTTGCGCATGTCCCATAGCGTCCCCTATATCGCTGTGTTTTCTCGCACCTCTGATACATTCCCCTGTATCGCCGTGGTTTCGCGCACATCCCATAGGTTCCACTATATTGCCCTATTTTTGCGCATCTCTCATGTCTTCCCCTATATCACGGTGTTTTCGTGCACCTCTCATAGCATCTCCTATATCGCTGTGCCTTCGTGCACTTCTCATAACTTCCCCTATATCGCCCTGTTTTCGCGCACCTCCCATACCTTCCCCAATATCGCTGTTTTTCATGCACCTCTCATAGCCACCCTTATATCGCTGTGTTTTCACGCACTTCTCATAACTTCTCCTAATTCGCTGTATTTTTGCGCAGTTCTTATACCTTCCCTTATATTGCCGTGTTTTCATGCACATCTCATAACGTCCCCTATATCGCTGTGTATTCGCGCACCTCCCATAGCATCCCTTGTATTCCTGTGCCTTCGCGCACCTCTCATACCTTCCCCTATATCGCCGTGTTTTCAGGCACCTCTCATGGCTTCACCAATATCACCATGTATTCATGCACATCTCATACCGTCCCCTATATCGCTGTGTTTTGGCGCACCTCCCGTAGCTTCATCTACATCGCTGTTTTCGCGCACATCCCATAGCTTCACCTTAATCGCTGTGTTATTGCTCACCTCTCATAGCTTACCCTATATCGCCGTTTTTTCGCACACCTCGCATGTCTTCACCTATATCGCTATGTTTTTGCTCCTATCATTAATTCCGCTATATCGCTGTGTTTTCTCGCACCTCTGATACATTCTCCTGTATTGCCATGTTTTCGCGCACCTCTTACAATTTCCCCTATATCGCCGAGTTCTCGCACACCTCTCATACCTTCCCCTATATCACTGTTTTTTGCGCATGTCCCATAGCGACCCCTATATCGCTGTGTTTTCTCGCACCCCTGATACATTCCCCTGTATCGCCGTGGTTTCGCGCACATTCCATAGGTTCCACTATATTGCCCTGTTTTTGCGCACCTCTCATGTCTTCCCCTATATCACGGTGTTTTCGTGCACCTCTCATAGCATCCCCTATATCGCTGTGCCTTCGCGCACTTCTCATAACTTCCCCTATATCGCCCTGTTTTCGCGCACCTCCCATACCTTCCCCAATATCGCTGTTTTTCATGCACCTCTCATAGCCACCCTTATATCGCTGTGTTTTCACGCACTTCTCATAACTTCTCCTAATTCGCTGTATTTTTGCGCAGTTCTTATACCTTCCCTTATATTGCCGTGTTTTCATGCACATCTCATAACGTCCCCTATATCGCTGTGTATTCGCGCACCTCCCATAGCATCCCTTGTATTGCTGTGCCTTCGCGCACCTCTCATACCTTCCTCTATATCGCCCCGTTTTTGCGCACCTTCCATACCTTCCCCTATATCGCCTCGTTTTCATGCACCCCTCATACCTCCCTCTATATCGCTGAGTTTTCACGCTCCTCTCATAATTTCTCCTATATCGCCGCATTTTTGCGCACCTCTCATGGCTTCCACAATATCGCCGTGTTTTCATGCACATCTCATAACGTCCCATATATCGCTGTGTATTCGTGCACCTGCCATAGCATCCTCTACATTGCTGTGCCTTCGCGCACCTCTCATACCTTCCCCTATGTCGCCCTGTTTTCGCACACTTCCCATACCGTCCCCTACATTGCCGTATTTTTGCGCACCTCTCATGGCTTCCACAATATCGCCGTGTTTTCACGCACATCTCATAACGTCTCCTATATCTCTGTGTATTCACGCACCTCACATAGCATCCCCTATATCGCTGTGCCTTTGCTCATCGCTCATACCTGCCCCTATATTGCCCTGTTTCCCGCGCACTTCCCATGGCTTCGCCTACATCGCTCTGTTTTTGCGCACCTCTCATACCTTCTCCTATACAGCCCTGTTTTCGCGCAAATCCCAGAACTTCATCTTTATCGCTGTGTTACTGCTTACCTCTCATAGCTTCCCCTATATCGCCGTGTTTTCGCGTACTCCTCATGTCTTCACCTATATCGCTGTGTTTCCGCTCCTCTCATTACTTCCCCTGTATCTCTCTGTGTTCTCGCACTTCTGATACAGTTCCCTGTATCAACGTGTTTTCGCGCACCTCTCATAATTTCACCTATATCGCCGTGTTCTCGCACACCTCTCATATCTTCCCCTATATCACTGTGTTTTCGCGCACGTCCAATAGCTTCTCCTATTTCGCCGTGTTTTCGCGCACCCCTCATGTCTTCACCTATACCGCTGTGTTTCCGCTCCTTTCATTACTTCCCCTATATCTCTCTGTGTTCTCGCACTTCTGATACAGTTCCCTGTATCAACGTGTTTTCGCGCACCTCTCATAATTTCACCTACATCGCCGTGTTCTCGCACACCTCTCATATCTTCCCCTATATCACTGTGTTTTCGCGCACGTCCAATAGCTTCTCCTATATCGCCGTGTTTTCGCGCACCCCTCATGTCTTCACCTATACCGCTGTGTTTCCGCTCCTTTCATTACTTCCCCTATATCTCTCTGTGTTCTCGCACTTCTGATACAGTTCCCTGTATCAACGTGTTTTCGCGCACCTCTCATAATTTCACCTACATCGCCGTGTTCTCGCACACCTCTCATATCTTCCCCTATATCACTGTGTTTTCGCGCACGTCCAATAGCGTCCCCTATATCGCTGTGTTTTCATGCAAATCTCATGTCTTCCCCTGTATCACTGTGCTTTCGTCCACCTCCCATACCGTCCCATATATTGCTGTGCCTTCGCACACCTCTCATACTTTTCCCTATATCGCCCTGTTTTCGAGCACCTCCCATACCTTCCCCTATATCGCTGTGTTTTCGTGTACCTCTCATACCTCCCCCTATATCGCTGTGTTTTCACACACCACTCATAACTTCTCTTATATTGCTGTATTTTTGCGCACCTCTCATAACTTCCCCTATATCGCCGTGTTTTTATGCACATCTCATAACGTCCCCTATATCGCTGTGTATTCGCTCAACTCCCATAGCATCCCCTATACCGCTGTGCCTTCGCACACCTCTCATACCTTCCCCTATATCGCCCTGTTTTTGCGCACCTCCGATTCCTTCCGCTATATCGCTGTGTTTTTGTGCACCTTTCATACCTTCCCCTATATCGCTGTGTTTTCACACACCTCTCATAACTTCTCCTATATCACTGAGTTTTTGTGCACCTGTCATACCTTCCCTAATATCGCTGAGTTTACATACAGCTCTCATAATTTCCCCAATATTGCTGTGTATTGGCGTACCTCTCATAGCATCCCCTATATCGCTGTGCCTTGCGCACCTCCCATAGCTTCCCCTATATCGCTGTGCCTTGCGCACCTCTCATAGCTTCCCCTATATCGCTGTCTTTTCGCGCACATCCCATAGATTCAGCTTTATCACTGTGTTAATCCTCACCCTTCATAGCTTCCCCTGTATCGCCGTGTTTTTGCTCACCTGTCATTTCTTCACCTAGATCGCTATGTTTTCGCTCCTCTCAATACTTCCCCTATATGGCTGTGTTTTCATGCTCATTTCATACCTTCCCCTATATCGCTGTGTTTTCGCACACCTCTCACAATTTCTCCTATATCGCTGTGTTTTTGTGCACCTCTCATACCTTGCCTAATATCGCTGCGTTTTCATGCACATCTCCTCACGTCCCATATATCGCTGTGTATTCACGCACCTCTCATAGCATCCCCTATATCGCTGTGCCTTCGCACCTCTCATACATTCCCCAATATCGCTGTGTTTTCGTGCACCCCTCATACCTTCCCTGATATCGCTGTGTTTTTCACGCACCTCTCATAACTTCTCCTATATCACTGTATTTTTGTGCAGCTCTTATACCTTCCCCTATATTGCCGTATTTTCATGCACATCTCATCGCGTTCCGTATATCGCTGTGTATTCACGCACCTCCCATAGCATCCCTTATATTGCTGTGCCTTCGCGCACCTCTCATACCTTCCCCTATATCGCCCTGTTTATGCGCACCTTCCATACCTTCCCGTCTATCACTGTGTTTTCACGCACCTCTCATAATTTCTCCTATATCGCCGTATTTTTGCGCACCTCTCATGGCTTCCCCAATATCGCCACGTTTTCATGCACATCTCTTAACGTCCCATATATCGCTGTGTATTCGCGCAACTGCCTTAACATCCCCTATATCGCTGTGCCTTCGCGCACCTCTCACACCTTCCCCTATGTCGCCCTGTTTTCGCACACCTCCCATACCGTCCCCTATATCGCTGTATTTTCGCACACCTCTCATGGCTTCCCCAATATCACCGTTTTTTCATGCACATCTCATAACGTCTCCTATATCTCTGTGTATTCACGCACCTCCCATAGCATCCCCTATATCGCTGTGCCTTCGCGCATCGCTCATACATTCCCTTATATCGCCCTGTTTCCCGTGCACCTCCCATGGCTTCGCCTACATCGCTGTGTTTTTCCGCACATCTCATACCTTCACCTATATCGCCGTGTTTTCGCGCACCTCTCATTTCTTCACCTATATCGCTGTGTTTCCGCTCCTCTCATTACTTCCCCTATATTGCTCTGTGTTCTCGCACTTCTGATACAGATCCCTGTATCAACGTGTTTTCACGCAACTCTCATAATTTCACCTATATCGCCGTGTTCTCGCACACCTCTCATATCTTCCCCTAAATCACTCTGTTTTCACGCACCTCTCATGTCTTCCCCTATATCACTGTGCTTTTGTGTACCTCTCAAACCTCCCCTTATATCGCTGTGTTTTCACGCACCTCTCATAACTTCCCCTGTATTGCTGTATTTTTGCGCACCTCTCATAACTTCCCCTATATTGCCGTGTTTTTATGCACATCTCATAACGTCCCCTATATCACTGTGTATTCGTGCACCTCCCATAGCATCCCCATATCGCTGTGCCTTCGCGCACCTCTCATACCTTCCCCTATATCGCCCTGTTTTCGCGCACATCCCATACCTTCCACTATATTGCCCTGTTTCCGCGCACCTCACATGTCTTTCACTACATCGTTGTGTTTTCTGGCACCTCTGATGCATTTCCCTGTAACACCAAGTTTCGCGCACCTTTCATACTTTCCCCTAAATTGCCGTGTTTACGTGCACCTCTCATACCTCCCCCTATATCGCTGTCTTTTCACGCACATCCCATAGATTCACCTTTATCGCTGTGTTATTGCTCACCTCTCATAGATTCCCCTATATCGCTGTGTTTTTGCTCACTTCTCATAGCTTCCACTACATCGACATGTTTTCGCGCACCTCTCATGTCTTCACCTAGATCGCTATGTTTTCGATCCTCTCAATACTTCCCTTATATCGCTGTGTTTTCTCGCACATCTGATACATTCTCCCGCATCGCCGTGTTTTCGCACACCTCTCATAATGTCCCCTATATCGCCGTGTTCTCGCACACCTCTCATAACTTCCCCTATATCACTGTGCCTTCGCGCACGTCCCATTGTGTCCCCTATATCGCTGTGTTTTCGCGCACCTATCATTGCTTCCCCTATATCGCCCTGTTTTCGTGCACAGCCCATAGCTTCCACTATATTGCCCTGTTTTCGCGCACCTCTCATGTATTTCACTACATAGCTGTGTTTTCTGGCACCTCTGATGCATTCCCCTGTAACGCCAAGTTTACGCGCACCTCTCATACCTCCCCCTATATCGCCATGTTTTTATGAACAACTTATACCGTCTCCTATATCGCTGTGTTTTCGTGTACCTCTCATAGCATCCCCTATATCGCTGTGCCTTCGTGCACCTCGCATACCTTCCCCTATATTGCTGTGTTTTCACGCACCTATCTTAACTTCTCCTATATCGCTGTGTTTTTGCACACCTCTCATACCTTCCCCTATATCGCTGTGTTTTAAGGCACATCTCATGGCTTCCCCAATATCGCCGTGTATTCATGCACATCTCATACTGTCCCCTATATCGCTGTGTTTTGGCGCACCTCCCATAGCTTCATCTACATCGCTGTTTTCGCGCACAACTCATAGCTTCACCTTGATCGCTGTGTTATTGCTCACCTCTCATAGCTTACCCTATATCACCGTGTTTTCGCGCACCTCGCATGTCTTCACCTATATCGCTATGTTTTCGCTCCTATCATTAATTCCCCTAGATCGCTGTGTTTTCTCGCACCTCTGATACATTCTCCTGTATTGCCATGTTTTCGCGCACCTCTTACAATTTTCCCTATATCGCCGTGTTCTCGCACACCTCTCATACCTTCCCCTATATCACTGTTTTCTTGCGCATGACCCATAGCGTCCCCTATATCGCTGTGTTTTCTCGCACCTCTGATACATTCCCCTGTATCGCCGTGGTTTCGCGCACATCCCATAGGTTCCACTATATTGCCCTGTTTTTGCGCACCTCTCATGTCTTCCCCTATATCACGGTGTTTTCGCGCACCTCTCATAGCTTCCCCTATATCACCGTGTTCTCGCACACCTCTCATACCTACCTCTATATCACTGTGTTTTCGCGCACGTCCCATAGCGTCCCCTATATCGCTGTGCTTTCGCGTACCTCTCATACCTTCCCCAATATCGCCCTGTTTTCGTGCACCTCTCATGTATTCCACTACATAGTTGTATTTTCTGGCACCTCTGATGCATTCTCCTGTAATGCCAAGTTTTCGCGCACCTCTCATACCTCCCCCTATATCGCCATGTTTCTATGCACAACTCATACCGTCTCCTATATCACTGTGTTTTCGCGCACCTCCCATAGCATCCCCTATATCGCTGTGCCTTTGTGAACCTCTCATACCTTCCCCTATATCGCTGTGTTTTCAGGCACCTCTCATGGCTTCCCCAATATCACCGTGTATTCATGCACATCTCATACCGTCCCCTATATCGCTGTGTTTTGGCGCACCTGCAATAGCTTCACCTACATCGCTGTTTTCGCGCACATCCCATAGCTTCACCTTGATCGCTGTGTTATTGCTCACCTCTCATAGCTTACCCTATAACGCCGTGTTTTCGCGCACCTTGCATGTCTTCACCTATATCGCTATGTTTTCGCTCCTATCATTAATTCCCCTATATCGCTGTGTTTTCTCGGACCTCTGATACATTCTCCTGTATTGCCATGTTTTCGCGCACCTGTTACAATTTCCCCTATATCGCCGTGTTCTCACACACCTCTCATACCGTCCCCTATATCACTGTTTTTTTGCGCGCGTCCCATGGCGTCCCCTATATCGCTGTGTTTTCTCGCACCTCTGATACATTCCCCTGTATCGCCATGGTTTCGCGCACATCCCATAGGTTCCACTATATTGCCCTGTTTTTGCGCACATCTCATAACGTCCCCTATATCGCCGTATTTTTGCTCACCTCTCATAACTTCCTCTATATCGCCCTGTTTTCGCGCACATCTCATAACGTCCCCTATATCGCCGTATTTTTGCTCACCTCTCATACCTTCCTCTGTATCGTCCTGTTTTCGCGCACCTCTCATAACTTCCCCTATATCGCTGTGTTTTCGCACAACTCTCCTGGTTTCCCGACTATCGCCGTGTATTCATGTACATCTCGTACCGTCCCCTATATCGCTGTGTTTTCACACACCTCTCATACCGTCCCCTATATCGCTGTGTTTTCACACACCTCTCATACCTTTCCCTATATCGCTGTCTTTTCGCGCACATCGCATAGATTCACATTTATCGCTGTGTTATTGCTCACCTCTCATAGCTTCCCCTACATCGCCGTGTTTTTGCGCACCTCTCATAGCCTCCCCTATATCGCCATGTTGTTATGCACATCTCATAACGTCCTCTATATCGCTGTATATTCGCGCACCTCCCATAGCTTCCCTTAAATCGCTGTGCTTTCGCGCACCTCCCATTCCTTCACCTATATCGCTGTTTTCGTGCACCTCGCATGCATTCCCGTTTTCCGCTGTGTTTTTGCACACCTCTCATACCTTCCCCAATATCACCATGTTTTCATGCACATCTCATAACGTCCCCAATGTCCCTGGGTTTTCACGCACCTCTCATAACTTCCTCTCTATCGCACTGTTTTCGCGCTCCTCTAATACCTTCCCCTATATCACTGTGTTTTCACGCAGCTCTCATACATTCCCCTATACCGCTGTGTTTTCGCACACCTCTCATGGATTCCCGACTATCGCCGTGTATTCATGCACATCTCATACCCTCCCCTATATCACTGTGCTTTCGCGCATTCCCATAGCTTCACCTACATCGCTGCTTTCGCGCACCTCTCATACCTTCCCCTATATCGATGTATTTTTGCGCACATCTCATAACTTTCCCCATATTGATGTGTTTTCATGCACATCTCATAACGTCCCCTATATCGCTCTGTATTTGCGCACCTTCCATAGCATCCCTTGTATTGCTGTGCCTTCGCGCACCTCTCATACCTTCCCCTATATCGCCCTGTTTTCGCGCATCTTCCATACCTTCCACTATATCGCTGTGTTTTCTCAAACCTCTCATAATTTCTCCTATATCGCCGTATTTTTGCACACCTCTCATGAATTCCCCAATATCGCCGTGTTTTAATGCACATCTCTTAACGTCCCATATATCGCTGTGTATTCGCGCACCTGCCATAGCATCCCCTATATCGCTGTGCCTTCGCGCACCTCTCATACCTTCCCCTACGTCGCCCTGTTTTCGCACTCCTCCCATACCGTCCCCTATATCGCTGTATTTTCGCACACCTCTCATGGCTCCCCAATATCGCCGTATTTTCATGCACATCTCATAACGTCTCCTATATGTCTGTGTATTCACGCACCTCCCATAGCATCCTCTATATCGCTGTGCCTTCGCGCACCGCTCATACCTTCCTCTATATCGCCCTGTTTCCCGCGCACCTCCCATGGCTTCGCATACATCGCTGTGTTTTTGCTCACCTCTCATATCTTCCCCTATATCGCCCTGTTTTCACGCACATCCCATAACTTCAACTTTATCGCTGTGTTATTGCTTACCACTCAGAGCTTCCCCTATATCGCCGTGTTTTCGCGCACCTCTGATACATTCCCCTGTATCGCCGTGGTTTCGCGCACATCCCATAGGTTCCACTATATTGCCCTGTTTTTGCGCACCTCTCATGTCTTCCCCATATATCACGGTGTTTTCGCGCACACCTCATAGCATCCCTTATATCGCCCTGTTTTCGTGCACATCCCATAGCTTCAACTATATCGCCCTGTTTTCGCGCACCTCCCATACCTTCCCCAATATCGCTGTGTTTTCGTGCACCTCTCATACCTCCCCCTATATCGCTGTGTTTTCACACACCTCTCATAACTTCTCCTATATCGCTGTGTTTTTGTGCACCTCTCATACCTTCCCTAATATCACTGCGTTTTCATGCACATCTCATCACGTCCCCTATATTTCTGTGTTTTCGTGCACCTCTCATACCTCCCCCTATATCGCTGTGCCTTGCACACCTCTCATACCTTCCCCTATATCGCTGTCTTTTCGCGCACATCCCATAGATTCACCTTTATCGATGTGTTATTGCTCACCCCTCATAGCTTCCCCTATATCGCCGTGTTGTTATGCACATCTCATACCGTCCCCTATATCACTGTGTTTTCGCGCACCTCCCATTGCATCCCCTATATCGCTGTGCGTACGTGCACCTCTCATACCTTTCCGTATATCGCCGTGTTTTCATGCACATCTCATAACATCCCCTATATCGCCGTATTTTTGCTCACCTCTCATAACTTCCTCTATATCGCCCTGTTTTCGCGCACATCTCATAACGTCCCCTATATCGCCGTATTTTTGCTCACCTCTCATACCTTCCTCTATATCGTCCTGTTTTCGCGCACCTCTCATAACTTCCCCTATATCGCTGTGTTTTCGCACAACTCTCCTGGTTTCCCGACTATCGCCGTGTATTCATGTACATCTCGTACCGTCCCCTATATCGCTGTGTTTTCACACACCTCTCATACCTTTCCCTATATCGCTGTCTTTTCGCGCACATCGCATAGATTCACATTTATCGCTGTGTTATTGCTCACCTCTCATAGCTTCCCCTACTTCGCCGTGTTTTTGCGCACCTCTCATAACTTCCCCTATATCGCCGTATTGTTATGCACATCTCATAACGTCCCCTATATCGCTGTGTATTCGCGCACCTCCCATATTATCCCCTATTTCGCTGTGCCTTCGCGCACCTCTCATATCTTCCGCTATATCGCTGTGTTTTCGTGCACCTCTCATGTCGTCACCTAGATCGCTATGTTTTCGCTCCTCTCATAATTTCCCCTATATCGCCGTGTTTTCGTGCACATCTGATACATTCTCCCATATCGTCGTGTTTTCGCACATCTCTCATGCCTTCCCCTATATCACTGTGTTTTCGTGCACATCCCATAGCTTCCATTATATTGCCCTATCTTTGTGCACCTCTCATGTCTTCCCCTATATCACTGTGTTTTCGCGCACCTCCCGTAGCATCGCCTATATTGCTGTGCCTTCGTGCACCTCTCATACCTTCCCCTATATCGCCATGTTTTCGTGCACCTCTCCTACCTCCCCCAATATCGCTGTGTTTTCATGCCCCTCTCATAACTTCTCCCATATCGCTGTATTTTTGTGCACCTCTCGTGGCTTCCCCAATATCGCCGCGTTTTCATGCACGTCTCTTAATGTCCCCTATATCGCTGGGTATTCGTGCACCTCCCATAGCGTCCCCTATATCGCTGTGCTGTCGCTCACCTCTCATATCTACGCATATATCGCCTTGTTTTCGCACACATCCCATACCTTCCCCTATATCGGTGTGTTTTCACACACCTCTCATGGCTTCCCCAATATCGCCATATTTTCATGCACATCTCATAACGTCCCCTATATCGCTGTGTATTCACGCTCCTCCCATAGAATCCCCTATATCGCTGTTTCTTCGTGCACCTCTCATACCTTCCCCAATATCGCCCTGTTTTCGCACACCTCTCATGGCTTCGCCTACATCGCTGTGTTTTCGCACACCTCTCATAGCTTCCTCTATATTGCTGTCTTTTCACGCTCATCTCATAGCTTCACCTTTATCGCTGTGGTATTGCTCACCTCCCATAGCTTCCCCTATATTGCCATGTTTTCACGCAATTCTCATATCTTCACCTATATCGCTGTGTTTCCGCTCCTCTCATTACTTCCCCTATATCGCTCTGTGTTCTCGCACCTCTGATACATTCCCCTGTTTCTCCGTGTTCTCGCACACTTTTCATATCTTCCCCTATATCAATGTGTTTTGGCGCGCGTCCAATAGCGCCCCCTATATCGCTGTGTTTTCGCGCACCTCTCATACCTCCCCCTATATTGCCCTGTTTTCGCGCACCTCCCATAGCATCCCCTATATTGCTGTGTTTTCACGCACCTCTCATAACTTCTCCTACATTGCTGTATTTTTGCACACCTCACATAACTTCTTCTATATGGCCGTGTTTTTATGCAGATCTCATAACGTCCCCTATATCGCTGTGTATTCACGCACCTCCCATAGCATCCCCTATATCGCTGTGCGCTCGCGCACCTCTCATACCTTCCCCTATATTGCCGTTTTCACGCACCTCCAATTCCTTCCCCTATATCGCTGTGCTTTCACACACCTCTCATAATTTCTCCTATATCGCTGTGTTTTTGTGCACCTCTCATACCTTCCCCTATATCATTGTGTTTTCACGCACCTCTCATAACTTCTCTTACATTGCTGTATTTTTGCGCACCTCTCATAACTTCCCCTATATCGCTGTGTTTTTGTGCACCTCTCATACCTTCCCCTATATCACTGTGTTTTCGCGCACGTCCCATAGCGTCCCCTATATCGCTGTGTTTTCCCGCACCTCTCATACCTTCCCCTATATCGCCCTGTTTTCGCGCACATCCCATAGATTGCACTATATTGCTCTGTTTTCGCGGAACTCTCATGTCTTCTCCTACATCACTGTGTTTTCCCGCACTTCTGATGCATTCCCATGTAACGCCAAGTTTTCGCGCACTTCTCATACTTCCCCCTATATGGCAGTGTTTTCGCGTACCTCTCATAGCTTCCCCTATATCACCATGTTTTCATACACATCTCATACCGTCCCCTATATCACTGTGTTTTCGCGCACCTCCCATAGCAGCCCCTATATCGCTGTACCTTCGTGCACCTCTCACACCTTCCCCTATATCGCCCTGTTTTTGCGCACCTCCTATACTTTCCCCTATATCGCTGTGTTTTCACGCATCTCTCATGGCTTCCTCAATATCGCCGTGTATTCATGCACGTCTCATACCGTCCCCTATATCGCTGTGTTTTCGCACACCTCCCATAGCTTCGCCTACATCGCTGTTTTCGCACACCTCTCATACCTTCCCCATATCGCTGTCTTTTCGCGCACATCCCATAGCTTCACCTTTATCGCTGTGTTATTGCTCATCTCTCATAACTTCCCCTATATCACCATTTTTTCGCACACCTCGCATGTCTTCACCTATATCGCTGTGTTTTCTCGCACCTCTGATGCATTCCCTTGTATCGCCCTGTTTTCGCGCACTTCCCATACATTCTCCTATATAGCAGTGCCTTGGCGCAACTCTCTTGCCTTCCCCTATATCGCCCTGTTTTCGCGCACTTCACATACATTCCCCTATATCGCTGTGTTTACATGCACCTCCCATAGCATCCCCTATATTGCTGTGCCTTCGCGCACCCCTTTTACCTTCCCCTATATAGCCCTGTTTTCACGCACCTCCCATACAATCCCCTATATCGCTGTGTTTTCGTGCACCTCTCATACCTCCCCCTATGTCGCTTTGTTTTCACGCACCTCTCATAACTTCTCCTATATCGCTGTATTTTGTGCACCTCTCATGGCTTCCCCAATATAGCCGTGTTTTCATGCACATCTGTTAACGTCCCCTATATCGCTGTGTATTCGCGCACCTCCCATAAAGTCCCCTATATCGCTGTGTTTTCGCACACCTCTCATACCTTCCCCATATCACCCTGTTTTCGCGCACCTTCCATAGCTTCCACTATATTGCCCTGTTTTCGCGCACCTCTCATGTCTTCGCTACATCGCTGTGTTTTCTCGCACTGCTGATGCATTCCCATGTAACGCCAGGTTTTCGCGCACCTCTCATACTTTCCCCTATATCACCGTGTTTTCGCGTACCTCTCATAGCTTCCCCTATATCATCGTGTTTTCATACACATCTCATACCGTCACCTATATCACTGTGTTTTCGCGCACCTCCCACAGCATCCCCTATATCGCTGTGTCTTCGTGCACCTCTCATACCTTCCCCTATATCGCTGTGTTTTCACGCACCTCTCATGGCTTCCCCAATATCGCCGTGTATTCGTGCTCGTCTCATACCGTCCCCTATATCGCTGTGTTTTCGTGCACCTCTTATAATTTCCCCATATCGCCGTGTTCTCGCAGACCTCTCATACCTTCCCCTATATCACTGTGTTTTCGCGCAAGTCCCATAGCGTCCCCAATATCGCTGTGTTTTCTCGCACCTCTGATGCATTCTCCTGTATCTCTGTGTTGTCGCGCACATCCCATAGCTTCCACTATATTGCCCTGCTTTTGCGCACTTCTCATGTCTTCCCCTATTTCACTGTGTTTTCGCGCACCTCCCATAGCATCCCCTATATTGCTGTGGCTTCAAGCACCTCTCATACCTTCCCCTATATCGTCCTGTTTTCGCGCACCTCCCATACATTCTCCCATATCGCTGTGTTTTCGTGCACCTCTCATACCTCCCCCTATATCGTTGTGTTTTCACGCACCTCTCATAATTTCTCCTCTATTGCTGTATTTTTGTACACCTCTCATGGCTTCCCCAATATCGCCGTGTTTTCATGCACATCTCTTAAAGTCCCCTATAGCGCTGGGTTTTCACGCACCTCTCATAACTTCCACTATATCACTCTGTTTTCGTACTCCTCTCATACCTTCCCCTGTATCGCTGTGTTTTCGCGCACCTCTCATACCTTCCCCTATATCGCTGTCTTTTCGCGCACATCCCATAGCTTCACCTTTATCACTGTGTTATTGCTCACCTCTCATAGATTCCCCTATATCGCTGTGAAAACACATCAATATAGTTGAAGGTATGAGACATGCGCGAAAACATAATGATGTAGGGGAAGCAATGCGAGGTGCGCGAAAAAAAAGCGATATAGAGGAAGGTATGAGAGGCCGGTGAAAACACAGTGATATAGGGGAAGCTATGAGAGGTGCGCGAAAACACGGCGATATAGGGGATGGTATGAGAGGTGCGCGAAAACAAATCGATATGGGGAAGCTACGAGAGGTGCGTGAAAACAGAGAGATTTTGAGACAGCTATGAGAGGTGCCCGAAAACACAGCGCTATAGGGGAAGCTATGGGAGGTGCACGAAAACACGGCGATATACGTGAAGGAATGAGAGGTGTGTGAAAACACATCAATATAGGGGAAGCGATGAGAGGTATGAGATGGTATGCAAGGTGCATGAAAACAGTGATATAGAGGTAGGTATGAGAGGTGCGCGAAAACACAGCGATATAGAGGAAGGTATAGGGGGTGCGTGAAAACACAGCGATTTAGGAGAAAGTACGAGAGATGAGCGTAAACTCGGCTAAAAAGGGGAAGGTATGAAAGGTGCACGAGAACTCGGCGATATATGTAAAGCTATGAGAGGTGAGCAGAAACACAGCGATAGAGAGGAAGCTATGGGAGGAGCGCCAAACACAGCGTTATGGGGGATGCTATGGAAGGTGCGCCAAAACACAGCGAGATAAGGGAAGTTACGTGAGGTGAGAGAAAACGCATCTCTATAGGGGAAGGTATGAGAGCTGTGCGAAAATATGGCGATATAGTGGCAGTTATGAGAGGTGAGCAAAAACACAGCGATATAGGGGAAGGTATGAGAAGTGCACGAGAGCGCAGCGGTAGATGGGAAGCTATGAGAGGTGCGCAAAATCACACCGATATAGGGGAAGCTATGAGAGGTGTGCGATGACACAGCGATATAGGGGAAGGGATGAGAGGTGCGCGAAAACACAGTCTTACAGGGAAACCTATGGGAGGTGTGCGAAAACACGGCGGTATATGGGAAGATAAGGGAGGTTTGCAGAAATACAGCGAAGTACGGGAAGTTATGGGACGTGCGCGAAAACACAGCGATATAGTGGAAGATATGAGAGGTGCGTGAAAACACAGCGATATAGGGGAAGCTATAACAGGTGAGCAAAAACACAATGATATTGGGGAAACTACGTGAGGTGCGGGAAAACACAGCGATATAGGGGAAGGTATGAGAGGTGTGAGAAAACACAGTGATATAGGGGAAGCTATGGGAGGTGCATGAGAACATGGTGATATAGGAGAAGGAATGAGAGGTGCGCGAAAACACAGAGATGTAGGGGAAGGTATGAGAGGTGCGTTAAAACACGGCGATATAGGGGAAGCTATGCGACGTGCGCGAAAACATTGCAATATATGTAAGCTATGAGGGGTACTCGAGAACACAGCGGTAGAGGGGAAGCTACGAGAGGTGCGTGAAAACACAGCGATTTATGGGAAGCTATGGGAGGTGCGCGAAACACAGCGCTATAGGGGAATATATGAGAGGTGCGCAAAAACCCGGCGATACAGGGGAAGCTATGGGAGGTGCGCGATAACACAGCGATTTATGTGAAGGTATCAGAGGGAAGCGAAAACACAGCGATAGAGCAGAAGCTATGGGAGGTGCGTGAAAGCACAGCGATATATGGGAAGCTATGGGAGGTGCACGAAAACAGAACGAGAAAGGGGAAGGTATGAGTGGTGTGAGAAAACACAGCCATATAGGGGGAGCTATAGGAGGTGCGTTATGGCACGGCTATATATCGTGAAGGTATGAGAGGTGTGGGAAAACATAGTGGTGGAGGTGAAGCTATGCGAGGTGCGCGAAAACATTGCAATATATGGAAAGCTATGAGAGGTGCGCGAAAACACAGCGATAGAGGGGAAGGTATGAGAGGTGTGCGATAACACAACGATATAGGGGAAGCTATGACAGGTGCACTAAAACACTGCGATTTCGGGGAAGGTATCAGAGGTGCGCGAAAACAGAGCGATATAGGGGAAGCTATGAGAGGTGAGTGATAAGACAGCGATATAGGGGAAGCCTTGGGAGGTGCGGGAAATCACAGTGATATAGGGGAAGCTATGGGAGGTGCGCGAAAACACGGCGATATACGTGAAGGTATGAGAGATGCGTGAAAACACGTCGACATAGGGGAAGCTATGAGAGCTGCGCGAAAACACAGCGATATCGGGGAAGACATGAGAGGTGCCCGAAAACACATCCATATAGCGATATAGTGGAAAGTATGAGAGGTGCACGAAAACACAGCGATATATAGGAAGCTATGGGAGGTGCACGAAAACAGAGAGAGAAGGGGGAACGTATGAGAGCTGTCAGAAAACACAGCAATATAGGGGAAGCTATGGGAGGTGCATGAACGCACGGCGATGTAGGAGAAGATCTGAAAGGTGCGTGAAAGCACAGCGACGTAGGGGAAGCTATGCAAGGTGCGCAGAAAAATTGCAATATATAGAAAGCTATGCGAGGTGTACGAAAACGCAGCGATTCAGGCGAAGCTATGAGAGGTGCGCGAAAAAATTGCAATATATAGAAAGCTATGAGAGGTGCGCGAAAATACAGCGATAGAGTGGAAGGTATGGGAGGTGCGCGAGAACACAACGATATAGGGGAAGCTATGCGATATGTGCAAATACACGGCCATATAGGGGAAGCTATTAGAGGTGCGCGAATACACGGCGATATACGTGAAGGTATGAGAGGTGCCTGAAAACAATGATATAGTGGAAGCTATGCGAGCTGCGCGAAAACACAGCGAAATAGGGGAAGTTATGAGAGGTACACGAACACACATCGATATAGGGCAAGCTACGAGAGATGTGCGAAAACATAGCGGTATAGTGGACGGTATGAGAAGTGCGAGAAAACACAGCGATATATGGGAAGCTATGGGAGGTGCACAAAAACAAAGCGAGAATGGGAAAGTTATGAGAAGTGTGAGAAAACACAGCAATATAGGGGAAGCTATGGGAGGTGCGTGAACGCACGGCGATATAGGAGAAGGTATGAAAGGTGCGCGAAAACACAGCGATGTAGGGGTAGCTATGCGAGGTGTGCCAGAACATGGTGATATATGGGAAGCTATGAGAGGTGCGCAAAAACACAGCGATTTGGGGGAATCTATGAGAGGTGTGCAAAATCATCGCAATAAATGGGAAGCTATGAGAGGTGCGCGAAAACACGGCGAAAAATGGGAAGCTATGGGAGGTCCGTGAAAACAGGGCGATATAGGGGATGTGAAGAGAGGTGCACAAGAGCACAGCGACATAGGGCAAGATATGAGAGGTGCGCGAAAACTCGGTGATATAGCGGAAGCTATGAGAGGTGAGCGAAAGCACAGGGATATAGAGGAAGCCTTGGAAGGTGTGCGAAATCACAGTGATATCGGGGACGGGATGAGAGGTGAGTGAAAACACAGCGATATAGGGGAATGTATGAGATGTGTGAGAAAACACTGCAATATGGAGGAAGCTATGGGAGGTGCGCAAAAGCACGGCAACTTTGGCGAATCTATGAGAGGTCCGTGAAAACATCGCAATATATGGGAAGCTATGAGAGGTGCGCGAAAATATGGTGAAAAATGGGAAGCTATGGAAGGTCCCTGAAAACATAGCAATATAGGGGAAGTTATGTGAGCTGCTCGATAACACAGCGATAAAGGGGAAGTAATTAGATGTGCGTGAAAAATAGGTGGTATAGGGGAAGCTATGAGAGGTGAGCGAAAACACAGCAAAAAAGGAAAAGCGATATAGTGGAAGGTGTGAGAGGTGCGCGAAAAACCAGCGATATATTGGAAGGTATGGGAGGTGCATGAAAACAGAGCGACATAGGGGAAGGTATGAGAGGAATGCGAAAACACAGCGATTTGGGGGAAGCTATGAGAGGTGCGCGAAAACATCGCAATATATAGGAAGCTGTGAGAGGTGCGCGTAAGCAGGGCGAAAAATGGGAAGCAATGGGTGGTGTGCGATTACATAGCGATATAGGGGAAAGTATGAGAGGTGCGCGAAAACATGGCGCTATATGGGAAACTATGGGAGGTGCTTGAAAACAGTGCGATATGGGGGAAGGTATGAGTGGTGAGCAAAAACACAGCGATGTACGGGAAGCTATGGGAGGTGTGCGAAAGCAGAGCTATATAGGGGAAGTGATGAGAGGTGCAGAAGAGTACAGAGACATAAGGGAAGTTATGGAGGTGCGTGAAAACACAGTCATACGGGGAAGGTATCAGAAGTGCGCTAAAACACAGCAATATCGGGGAAGGGATGAGAAGTCTGCGAAAACACGTCGATATAGGGGAAGGTATGAAAGGTGTGCAAAAACATAGTGATATAGGGAAAGCTATGAGAGGTACACGAAAACACGGCGATATACAAGAAGATATGAGAATTGCATGAAAACACGTCGATATAGGGGAAGGTATGTGAGGTGCGCAAAAACACAGAGACATAGGGGAATCTATGGGAGTTGTACAAAATCACAGCGATGCAGTGGAAGGTATGGGTGGTGCATGAAAACACGCGATATAGGGAAAGGTATGAGAGGTGCGCAAAAACACAGTGATTTAGAGGAATCTATAGGAGGTGCGCAAATAAGCAACGATATATGGGAAGCTATGGGAGGTGTGCGATAACAGAGCGATATAGGGGAAGGTATGAGGGGTGTGCGAAAACACAGCGGTATAGGGGACTCTATGGGAGGTGTGCGAAAACACAGCGATATAGGGGAATGTATAGGAGGTGCATGAAAAACGGCGATATAGAGGAAATTATGAGAGGTGCGCGAAAACACTGCGATATAGGGCAAGCTATGGGAAGTGCGCGAAAACAGTGATTTGGGGGAAGCTATGAGAGGTGTGCGAAAACACAGTGATTTGGGGGAAGCAATGAGAGGTGCGCGAAAACACAGTGATTTGGGGGAAACTGCAAGAGGTGCGTGAAAAACCATCTATATAGTGGAAGGTATGAGAGGTGTGCGAAAACACAACGATATAGGGGAAGGTATGCGAGGTGCGCAAAAACACTGCAATATATGGGAAACTATGAGAGGTGCGTGGAAACATGGCGATATAGTGGAAGGTATGAGAGGTGTGCGAAAACACAATGATAAATGAAAGCTATGGGAGGTGCGCGAAAACACAGCGATATACGTGAAGGTATTAGAGGTGTGTGAAAACACATTGATATAGGGGAAGGTATGAGAGATGAGCGAAAACTCAGCTAAAAAGGGGAAGGTATGAGAGGTGCGTGAGAATATGGCGATACAGGAAAAGCTATGAGAGGTGAGCAAAAGCACAGCGATACAGGGGAAGCACGAGAGGTGCGTGAAAACACAGCGATATATTGTAGGTATGAGAGGTGAGTGAAAACACAGCGATATAGGGGATGCTGTGAGAGGTGCTCGAAAACACGGCGATACAGGGGAAGGTATGAGAGGTACGTGAAAACACGTCGATTTAAGGGAAAGTATGAGAGATGAGCAAAAAATCAGCTGAAAAGGGGGAGGTATGAGAGGTTGCGAGAACACGGCGATATAGGCTAGCTGTGAGAGGTGAGCAAAATCACAGCGATATAGGGGAAGGTATGAGAGCTGCGCGAAAAGACAGCGATATATGGGAAGCTATAGGAGGTGCAGGAAAACAGAGAGAGAAAGGGGAAGGTATGAGAGGTGTGAGAAAAAACAGCAATATAGGGGAAGCTATGGGAGGTGCGTGAAAGCACGGCGATACAGGAGAAGGTATGAGAGGTGCGCGAAAACATAGCAATGTAGGGTAAGCAATGCAAGGTGCGCCAGAACAAGGCGATATAGGGGAAGATATGAGAGGTGCGCGAAAATATTGCAATATATATAGAAACCTATGAGAGGTGCACGAGAACACAGCAATAGAGGGGCGATATACGTGAAGGTATGAGATGTGCATTAATACACGTCGATATAGGTGAATGTATGAGAGATGAGCGAAAACTCAGCTAAAAAAGGGAAGGTATGAGAGGTGCGCGAGAACACGACGATATAGGCAAAACTATCAGAGGTAAGCAAAAACATAGCGATGTAGGGGAAGTTATGAGAGGTGCGCGAAAACAGAATGATATATGGGAAGCTATGCGAGGTGCGCGAAAACATGGTGATATAGGGGAAGCTATGAGAGGTGCGCGAAAACACAGTGATTTGGGGGAAGCTATGAGAGGTGCGTGAAAATATTGCAATATATAGAAACCTATGAGAGGTGCACGAGAACATAGCAATAGAGGGGAAGCTATGAGAGGTGTGCAATAACACAGCAAAAAAGGGGAAGGTATGGGAGGTGTGCGAAAACATGGCGATATATGGGAAACTATGCGAGGTGCGTGAAAATATGGCAATATAGGGGAAGCTATGAGAGGTGTGCAGAAAAATTGCAATATATAGAAAGCTATGCGAGGTGTACGAAAACGCAGCGATTCGGGGGAAGCTATGAGAGGTGCGCGAAAAAATTGCAATATATAGAAAGCTATGAGAGGTGCGCAAAAATACAGCGATAGAGTGGAAGGTATGGGAGGTGCGCCAGAACACAACGATATAGGGGAAGTTATGCGATATGTGCAAATACACGGCCATATAGGGGAAGCTATTAGAGGTGCGCGAATACACGGTGATATAGATGATTATATGAGAGGTCTGCGAAAAAGAGCAATTTGAGGGAAGCTATGAGAGATGCACGAAAACACAGTGAAAAAGGGGAAGGTATGAGAGGTGCAGGAAAACACTGCGATATATGGGAAACTATGGGAGGTGCGTGAAAACAGGGCGATATCGGGAACGGTATGAGAGGTGTGCAAAAACACAGCGATATAGGGGAATCTATGGGAGGTGCGCGAAACCACAGCGATATAGGGGAAGGTATGGGTGGTGCACGAAAACACGGCGATATAGGGGAAAGTATGAGAGGTGCGCGAAAACACAATGATATAAGGGGAGGTATGAGAGGTGTGTGAAAACACAGTGATATAGAGGAATCTATAGAAGGTGCACGAAAACGCAGCGATATATGGGAAGCTGTGGGAGGTGCACGAAAACAGAGCGACATGGGGAAGTTATGAGGGGTGCGAGAAAACACAGCGATGTAGGGGAAGCTATGGGAGGTGCGTGAAAACACGGCAATATAGGAGAAAGTGTGAGAGGAGTACGAAAACACATCGATGTGAAGGAAGGTATGAGAGGTGCTCGAAAACCGTGATATAACGGAAGCTATTGGAGTTATGCAACAATACAGCAACATAGGGGAAGGTATGGATGGTGCACGAAAACACGGCAATATACGTGAAGGTATCAGAGGTGCGTGAAAACACATCGATATAGGGGAAGGTATGAGAAGTGCAGGAAAACATGGCGTTATAGGGGAAGCTATATGATAAGAGGTGAGCGAAAACACAGCAATATAGGGGAACGTATGAGAGGTGCACGAAAACACATGATATAGGGGAAGTCATGGGAGGTGCACGAAAACACGGCGATATACGTGAAGGTATGAGAGGTTTGTGAAAACACGTCGGCATATGAAAAGGTGAAGGTAGGAGTGATGCGCGATTTAGGCAAAGCTGTGAGAGGTGAGCAAAAACACGGCGATATAGGGGACTATGGGAGGTGCACGAAAACACAGTGATATAGGGAAGTCATGAGAGGTGCGCGTAAACACAGTGATTTGGTGGATTCTATGAGAGGTGCACGAAAACATTGCAATATATGTTAAGCTATAAGAGGTGTACGAGAACACAGCGATATAGGGGAAGGTATGGGAGGTGCACGAAAAGACGGCGATAAAGGGGAAGGTGTGAGAGGTGAGCGAAAACAGCGATATAGGGGAAGCTATGGGCGGTGCGCGATGTCACAGCGATATAGGCTAAGGTATGAGAGGTGCACGATAACACCACGATATAGGGGAAGGTATGAGAGGTGCGCGAAAACACAACGATATAGGGGAAGGTATGAGAGGTGTGCGAAAACACAGTGATATAGAGGAATCTATTGGAGGGGCACGAAAACGCAGCGATATATGGGAAGCTGTGGGAGGTGAGCAATAACAGCGCAATATAGGGGAAGGTATGAGGGGTGTGAGAAAACACAGCAATATAGGGGACGCTATGGGAGGTGCGTGAAAACAAGGGGATATAGGAGAAAGTATGAAAGGAGCACGATCACACAGCGATGTATGAAAAGGTATGGGAGGAGCACGAAAACACGACGATACAGGGGAAGGTATGAGAGGTGAGCGAAAACACAGCAATATAGGGGAAACTATGGGCGGAGTGCGAAATCACAGTGATATAGGGGAAGTTATGAGAGGTGCGCGAAAACAGTGATGTAGGGGAAGCTAAGGGGAGGTGCGTGAAAATATGGCGATACAGGGGAAGCGTTGAGAGGTGTACGAAAACTCTGAAATTAGAGGATGGAATGAGCGGAGCGTGAAAACGCAAGGATATACGGGTAAGTATGCAAGATGCATGAAAACACAGTGATATAGGGAATGTATGAGAGGTGCGCGAAAACACAACGATATAGGGGAAGTTATGAGAGGTGCGCGAAAACACAGCGATATACGGGAAGCTATGGGAGGTGCTCGATAACAGAGCGATATTGGAGAAGGAATGAGCAGTGCGAGAAAACACAGTGATGTAGGGGAAACTATGGTTGGTGCGTGAAAACACAGTGATATAGGAGAAAGTATGAGAGGAGCAGGAAAACACAGCAATGTACGGGAAGGCATGAGAGGTGCGCAAAAACACAGCGATATATGGGAAGCTATGGGAGGTGCACGACAACAGACAGATATAAGGGACGGTATCAGACGTGTGAGAAAACACAGCGATATATGGGAAGCTGTGGGAGGTGCGTGAAACATTGCGATATAGGAGAAGGTGTGAGAGATACATTAAAACACAGCGATGTTGGGGAAGCTATGAGAGGGGCGCAAAAACAGCGAATTAGCAGAAGCTATGGGAGGTACGTGACAACACAGGAATATCAGGGAAGGTATGGAAGGTGCGTGAAAACACGGCGATATACGTGAAGGTATCAGAGGTGCGTGAAAACACGGCAATATGGGGGAAGCTATAAGAGGTGAGCGAAAACACAGCAATATAGGGGAAGGTATGAGAGGTGTGCGAAAACACAATGACATTGGGGAAGCTATGGGAGGTACGGTAAAACACAGTGATATAGGGTAAAGTATGAGATGTGTGCGAAAACAGCGATATAGGGGAAACTATGGGAGTTTTGCGAAAATACAGCGATATAGGGGAAGGGATGAGAGGTGGGTGAAAACACAGTGATATAGGGGAGGGTATGACAGGTGCGGGAAAACACAGCGATATAGGGGAATCTATGGGAGTTGTGCGAAAACACAGCGATATAGGGGAATCTATGGGAGTTGTGCGAAAACACAGCGATATAGGGGAATCTATGGGAGTTGTGCGAAAACACAGCGATATAGCGGAAGGCATGGGAGGAGCACGAAATCACGGCGATATAGGGGAAGGTATGAAAAGTGCGCAATAACCCAGTGATATTGGGGAAGCTATGGGAGGTGCGCGAAAACATGGTGTTATACGTGATGTTATGAGAGGTGCGCGAAAACACAGCAATTTGCGGGAAGCTATGAGAGGTACGCGAAAACATTGCAGTATATGGAAAGCTATGAGAGGTGCACGAGAACACAGTGATAGAGGGGAAGCAATGAGAGGTGCGCGATAACACCATGAAAAGGGGGAGGGTATGAGAGTTGCGGGAAAACACGGCGATATATGGGAAACTATGGGAGGTGCGTGAAAACAGGGCGATATAGGGGAAGGTATGAGAGGTGTGCGAAAACGCAACGACATAGGGGAAGGTATGAGAGGTGTGCGAAAACACAGTGATATAGAGGAATCTATTGGAGGGGCACGAAAACGCAGCGATATATGGGAAGCTGTGGGAGGTGAGCAATAACAGCGCAATATAGGGGAAGGTATGAGGGGTGTGAGAAAACACAGCAATATAGGGGACGCTATGGGAGGTGCGTGAAAACAAGGGGATATAGGAGAAAGTATGAAAGGAGCACGATCACACAGCGATGTATGAAAAGGTATGGGAGGAGCACGAAAACACGACGATACAGGGGAAGGTATGAGAGGTGAGCGAAAACACAGCAATATAGGGGAAACTATGGGCGGAGTGCGAAATCACAGTGATATAGGGGAAGTTATGAGAGGTGCGCGAAAACAGTGATGTAGGGGAAGCTAAGGGGAGGTGCGTGAAAATATGGCGATACAGGGGAAGCGTTGAGAGGTGTACGAAAACTCTGAAATTAGAGGATGGAATGAGCGGAGCGTGAAAACGCAAGGATATACGGGTAAGTATGCAAGATGCATGAAAACACAGTGATATAGGGAATGTATGAGAGGTGCGCGAAAACACAACGATATAGGGGAAGTTATGAGAGGTGCGCGAAAACACAGCGATATATGGGAAGCTATGGGAGGTGCTCGATAACAGAGCGATATTGGAGAAGGAATGAGCAGTGCGAGAAAACACAGTGATGTAGGGGAAACTATGGTTGGTGCGTGAAAACACAGTGATATAGGAGAAAGTATGAGAGGAGCAGGAAAACACAGCAATGTACGGGAAGGCATGAGAGGTGCGCAAAAACACAGCGATATATGGGAAGCTATGGGAGGTGCACGACAACAGACAGATATAAGGGACGGTATCAGACGTGTGAGAAAACACAGCGATATATGGGAAGCTGTGGGAGGTGCGTGAAACATTGCGATATAGGAGAAGGTGTGAGAGATACATTAAAACACAGCGATGTTGGGGAAGCTATGAGAGGGGCGCAAAAACAGCGAATTAGCAGAAGCTATGGGAGGTACGTGACAACACAGGAATATCAGGGAAGGTATGGAAGGTGCGTGAAAACACGGCGATATACGTGAAGGTATCAGAGGTGCGTGAAAACACGGCAATATGGGGGAAGCTATAAGAGGTGAGCGAAAACACAGCAATATAGGGGAAGGTATGAGAGGTGTGCGAAAACACAATGACATTGGGGAAGCTATGGGAGGTACGGTAAAACACAGTGATATAGGGTAAAGTATGAGATGTGTGCGAAAACAGCGATATAGGGGAAACTATGGGAGTTTTGCGAAAATACAGCGATATAGGGGAAGGGATGAGAGGTGGGTGAAAACACAGTGATATAGGGGAGGGTATGACAGGTGCGGGAAAACACAGCGATATAGGGGAATCTATGGGAGTTGTGCGAAAACACAGCGATATAGGGGAATCTATGGGAGTTGTGCGAAAACACAGCGATATAGGGGAATCTATGGGAGTTGTGCGAAAACACAGCGATATAGCGGAAGGCATGGGAGGAGCACGAAATCACGGCGATATAGGGGAAGGTATGAAAAGTGCGCAATAACCCAGTGATATTGGGGAAGCTATGGGAGGTGCGCGAAAACATGGTGTTATACGTGATGTTATGAGAGGTGCGCGAAAACACAGCAATTTGCGGGAAGCTATGAGAGGTACGCGAAAACATTGCAGTATATGGAAAGCTATGAGAGGTGCACGAGAACACAGTGATAGAGGGGAAGCAATGAGAGGTGCGCGATAACACCATGAAAAGGGGGAGGGTATGAGAGTTGCGGGAAAACACGGCGATATATGGGAAACTATGGGAGGTGCGTGAAAACAGGGCGATATAGGGGAAGGTATGAGAGGTGTTCAAAAACACAGCGATGTAGGGGAAGGTATGGGAGATGCGCGAAAGCAGATCGATATAGGGGAAGGTATGAGCGATGCGCTAAAACACAGCAATGTTGGGGAGGGTACGAGAGGTCTGCGAAAACACAATGATATTGGGGAAGCTATGAGAGGTGCATAAAACACAGCGATATAGGGTAAGGTATGACAGGTGCGCAAAAACACAGCGATATAGGGGAATCTATGGGAGTTGTGCGAAAACACAGCGATATAGCGGAAGGCATGGGAGGAGCACGAAATCACGGCGATATAGGGGAAGGTATGAAAGGTGCGCGATAACCCAGTGATATTGGGGAAGCTATGGGAGGTGCGCGAAAACATGGTGATATACGTGATGTTATGAGAGGTGCGCGAAAACACAGCAATTTGAGGGAAGCTATGAGAGGTACGCGAAAACATTGCAGTATATGGAAAGCTATGAGAGGTGCACGAGAACACAGTGATAGAGGGGAAGCAATGAGAGGTGCGCGATAACACCATGAAAAGGGGGAGGGTATGAGAGTTGCGGGAAAACACGGCGATATATGGGAAACTATGGGAGGTGCGTGAAAACAGGGCGATATAGGGGAAGGTATGAGAGGTGTTCAAAAACACAACGATGTAGAGGAAGCTATGGGAGGTGCACGAAATCAGATCGATATAGGGGAAGGTATGAGTGATGCGCTAAAACACAGCAATGTTGGGTAGGGTACGAGAGGTCTGCGAAAACACAATGATATTGGGGAAGCTATGAGAGGTGCATAAGACACAGCGATATAGGGTAAGGTATGAGAGGTGCGCAAGAACACAGCGATATAGGGGAAGGTATGGGTGGTGCATGAAAACACGGCGATATAGGGAAAGGTATGAGAGGTGCGCGAAAACACAACGATATAGGGGAAGGTATGAGAGGTGTGCGAAAACACAGTGATATAGAGAAATCTATAGGAGGTGCGCGAATACGCAGCGATATATAGGAAGCTATGGGAGTTGCGCGATAACAGAGCGATATAGGGGAAGGTATGAGGGGTGCGCGAACACAAAGCGATATAGGGGAAGTTATGAGAGGTGGTCGAAAACTCAGTAATATAGGGGAAGCTATGGGAGGTGTGCGAAAACGCGGCGATACACGTGAAGGTATATGAGGTGCGTGAAAACACGTCGATACAGGGGAAGCGATGAGAGGTGCACCAAAACTCAGCAATATAGAGGATGGTATGAGCGGAGAGTGAAAACGCAGGGATATAGGGGTAGATAAGCAAGATGCATGAAAACACACTGATATAGGGAAGGTATGAGAGCTGCGCGAAAACACAACGATATAGAGGAAGGTATGACAGGTGCGCAAAAACACAGTGATGTAGAGGAATCTATAGGAGGTGCGCGAAAACGCAGTGATATATGGGAAGCTATGGGAGGTGTGCGATAACAGAGCGATATGGGGACAGTATTAGAGGTGGGAGAAAATGCAGCGATATAGGGGAAGCTATGGGAGGTGTGTGAAAACAGTGCGATATAGGAGAAGGTATGAGAGGTATGCGAAAACACGGCGAAATAGGGGAAGATATGAGAGGTGCGCGTAAACACAGCAATTTGGGGGAATCTATGAGAGGTGCACGAAAACATTGCAATATATGTTAAGCTATGAAAGGTGTACGAGTACAGAGGGACATAGGGGAAGGTGTGGGAGGTGCACCAAAACTCGGCGATATAGGGGAAGGTATGAGAGGTGCGCGAAAACACAGTGATATAGGGGAAGCTATGGGAAGTGCACGAAAACATGGCAATATATGGGAAACTATGGGAGGTGCGTGAAAACAGGGTGATATAGGGACGGTATGAGAGGTGCACAAAAACACAGCGATATAGGTGGATCTATGGTAGGTGAGCAAAAACACTGCGATATAGGGGAAGGTATGCGAGGTGCGTGAAAACACGGCGATATAGGGTTAGCTGTGAGAGGTGCGCGTAAACAGTGATTTAGGGAATCTATGAGAGGTGCACAAAAACATTGCAAGATATGTTAAGCTATGAGAGGTGTACGAGAACACAGCGATATAGGGGAAAGTATGGGAGGTGCGTCAAAACAAGGCGTTATACGGGAAGGTATTAGAGGTGTGCAAAAACACAGCGATATAGGGGAATCTATGGGAGGTGCGCGAAACCACAGTGATATAATGGAAGGTATGGGTGGTGCACGAAAACACAGCGATAAAGGGGAATGAATGAGAGGTGCGTGAAAACACAACGATATAGAGGAATCTATAGGAGGTGCGCAAAAATGAAGCAATATATGGGAAGCTATGGGATGTGCGCAATAACAGAGCGATATAGGGGAAGGTATGAGGGGTGCGAGAAAACACAGCAATGTAGGGGAAGCTATGAGAGGTGCGCGAAAACAGTGATATAGCGAAAGCTATGGGAGCTGTGCGAAAACACGGCGATATACCTGAAGATATGTGAGTCGATACAGGGGAAGCGATGAGAGGTGCACGAAAACTCAGCAATATCGAAGATGGTATGAGCGGAGAGTGAAAACGCAGGGATATAGGGGTAGATATGCAAGAAGCATGAAAACACACTGATATAGGGAAGGTATGAGAGGTGCGCGAAAACACAACGATTTAGGGGAAGGTATGAGAGGTGCGCGAAAACACAGTCATATAGAGGAATCTATAGGAGGTGCTCGAAAACGCAGCGATATGGGAAGCTATGGGAAGTGAGTGATCACAGAGCGATATAGGGGACGGTGTCAAAGGTGGTATAAAACACAGCGATATAGGGGACGGTGTCAAAGGTGGTATAAAACACAGCGATATAGGGGAACCTATGGGAGGTGTGTGAAAACATTGCGATATAGGAGAAGGTATTAGAGGTACGCGAAAACACAACGATGTTGGGGAAGTTATGGGAGGTATGCGACAACAGAACAATATAGGGGAAGGTATGGGAGGTGTGCGAAAACACGTCGATATAGAGGAAGGTATGAGAGGCGCACGATAACACGGCGATATAGGGGAAGCTATAAGAGGTGAGCGAAAACACAGCAATATAGGGGAAGGTATGAGAGGTGCGCAAAAACACAGCGATATAGGGGAATCTATGGGATGTGCGCAAAAGCACGGCAATATAGGGCAAGGTATGGGAGGTGCGGGAAAAAATGGTGAGAAACGTGATGTTATGAGAGGTGCGCGAAAGCAGAGCAATTTGAAGGAAGCTATGAGAGGTGCGTGAAAACATTGCAATATATGGAAAGCAATCAGAGGTGCACGAGAACACAGCGATAGAGGGGAAGCAATGAGAGGCGCGCAATAACACAATGAAAAAGGGGACGGTATGAGAGGTGCGCAAAAACACAGCGATATAGAGTAATCTATGGGAGGTGCGCGAAACCACAGCAATATAGGGGAAGGTATGGGTGGTGCATGAAAATAGGGTGATATAGGGGAAGGTATGAGAGGTGCGCGAAAACACAACGATATAGGGGGAGGTATGAGAGGTATGCCAAAACACAGTGATATAGAGGAATCTATAGGAGGTGTGCGAAAACGCAGCGACATATGGGAAGCTATGGGAGGTGTACAAAACAGAGCGATATAGGGTAAGGTATCAAAGGTTGGAGAAAACACAGCGATATAGGGGAAGCTATGGGAGGTGCGTGAAAACACGGCGATATAGGAGAAGGCATTACAGGTACACGAAAACACAGCGATGTTGGGGAAGTTATGAGAGGTACGCGAAAACAGCGATATAGTGGAAGCTATGGGAGGTACGCAAAAACACAGCAATATAGGGTAAGTTATGGGAGGTGCGCGAAAACACGGTGACATACGTGAAGGTATCAGAGGTGCGTGAAAACATATCGATATAGGGGAAGGTATTAGAGGCGCACGAAAACACGGCAATATAGTGGAAGCTATAAGAGGTGAGTGAAAACACAGCAATATAGGGGAAGGTATGAGAGGTGTGCAAAAACATAGCGATATAGGGGAAGCTATGGGAGCTGCGTGAAAACAGTGTGATAGAGGGGAAGGTATGAGAGGTGTGCAAAAAAACAACAATATAAGGGAATCTATGGGATGTGCGTGAAAACACAGCGATATAGGCGAAGGTATGAGAGGTGCGTGAAAACAGGGCATTATAGTGGAACTTTATAGAGGTGCGCAAAAACACAGCGATATAGGGGAATTTATGGGAGGTGCGTGAAAACAGAGCAATTTGAGGGAAGGTATGAGAGGTGCGCGAAAACACACTGAGATAGGGGAAGCTATGAGAGGTGCGCGAAAACATGGTGATGCACGTGATGTTATGAGAGCTGCGCGAAAACAGTGATATAGCGGAAGTTATGGAAGTTACGCAACAACACAGCAATATAGGAGAAGGTACGGGAGGTGTGCGAAAACAGAACAATTTGAGGTAAGCTATGAGAGGTGAGCGAAAACATTGCAATATATGGAGAGCTATTAGAAGTGCATGAGAACATAGCGATAGAGGGGAAGCTATGAGAGGTGCGCGATAACACAGTGAAAAAGGGAAAGGTATGAGAGGTGCGGGAAAACACGGCGATATATGGGAAACTATGGGAGGTGCGTGAAAACAGGGTGATATATGAGAAAGTATGAGAGGAATATGAAAACACATTGATGTACGGGAAGCTATGAGAGCTGTGCGAAAACAGTGATATAGCGGAAGCTATGGAAGATATGCAACAACACAGCAATATAGGGGAAGGTATGGGAGGTGCGCGAAAACACGGCAATATAGGGAAAGCTATGAGACGTGTACGTAAACACAGTGATATAGGGGAAGCTATGGGAGGTGCGCAAAACCATGGTGATATACGTGATGATATGAGAGGTGTGCGAAAACAGAACAATTTGAGGGAAGCTATGAGAGGTGAGCGAAAACATTGCAATATATGGAAAGCTATGAGAGGTGCACGAGAACACAGTGATAGAGGGGAAGCTATGAGAGGTGCGGGAAAATGCAACGATATAGGTTAAGGTATGAGAGGTGCGAGAAAACACAGCAACATAGGGGAAAAAATGGGAGGTGCACGAAAACACTGCTATATACGTGAGGCTATGAGAGGTGCGTGAAAACACGTCGATATAGGGGAAGGTTTGAGATTAGCGAAAACATAGCTAAATAGGGGAAGGTATGAGTGATGCGCGAGAAAATGGAGATATAGGCAAAGCTGTGAGAGGTGAGCAAAAACACAGTGATATAGGGAAAGATATGCAAGGTGCGCGAAATCACGGCGATATAGGGGAAGCTATGAGAGGTGCGCGTAAACACAGCGATTTGGGGAAATCTATCAGAGGTGCACAAAAACATTGCAATATATGTTAAGCTATGAGAGGTGTACGAGAACAAAAAGATATAGGGGTAGGTGTGGGAGGTGCACGAAAACATGGCAATACAAGGGAAGATATGAGAGGTGAGCGAAAACACAGCGATATGAGCGAAAACACAGCTATATAGGGGAAGCTATGAGTGTTTCGCAAAATCACAGCGATATGGTGGAAGGTATGAGAGGTGCGCAAAAACACAGAGATACAGGGGAAGGTATGGGAGGTGCGTGAACACAGGGTTTTATACGGGAAGGTATTAGAGGTGCGCAAAAACACAGCGATTAGGGGAATCTATGGGAGGTGCACGAAAACACAGCGATATAGGGGAAGGTATGAGAGGTGCGTGAAAACAGGGCGTTATAGTGGAACTTATTAGAGGTGCGCAAAAACACAGCGAGATAGGGGAATCTATGGGAGGTGCACAAAATCACGACCATATAGGGGAAGGTATGAGAGGTGCGCGCAAGCATGGTGATATACGTGATGTTATGAGAGGTGCACGAAAACAGAGCAATTTGAGGGAAGCTAAGAGAGGTGAGCAAAAACATTGCAATATATGGAGAGCTATGAGAGGTGCATGAGAACACAGTGACAGAGGGGAAGCTATGAGGGGTGCGGGAAAATGCAACGATATAGGGTAAGTTATGAGAGGTGCGCGAAAACACAGCAATATAGGGGAAGCTATGGGAGGTGCACGAAAACACGGCTATATACGTGAAGCTATGAGAGGTGCATGAAAACACGTCGATATGGGGGAAGGTATGAGAGATTAGCGAAAACTCAGCTAAAAAGGGGAAGTTTTCGTGCACCTCTCATACCTTCCCCTATATCGGTGTGTTTTCACGCACCTCTCATAACTTCTCCTATATCGCTGTGTTTTTGCACACCTCTCATACCTTCCCATATATCGCTGTGTTTTCGTGCACCTCTCATGGCTTCTCCAATATCGCCGTGCATTCATGCACATCTCATACCGTCCCCTGTATCGCTGTGTTTTCGTGCACATTCCATAGCTTCCCCTTTATCGCTGTGTTATTGATCACCTCTCATACCTCCCCCTATATCGTTGTGTTTTCACGCACCTCTTATAGCTTCCCCTATATCGCTGTCTTTTCGCGCACATCCCATAGCTTCCACTATATCGCCGGGTTTTCGCGCACCACTCATGTATTCACCTATATCGCTATGTTTTCGCTCCTCTCATTACTTCACTTATATCGCTGTGTTTTCGTGCAGTTCTCATACCTTCCACTATATCGCTGTGTTTTCATGCACATCTCACAACGTCCCCTATATCGCTGTGTATTCGCGCACCTCCCACAGCATCCCCTGTATTGCTGTGCCTTCGCGCACCTCTCATACCTTCCTCGATATCGCCCTGTATTCGCGCCCCTCCCACTGCTTCCCTAATATCGCTGTGTTTTCGTGCAGCTCTCATACCTTCCACTATATCGCTGTGTTTTCACACACCTCTCATAACTTCTCCTATATCGCTGTGTTTTTGTGCACCTCTCATACCTTCCCTAATATCGCTGCGTTTTCATGTACATCTCATAACGTCCCCTATATCGCTGTGTATTCACGTACCTCCCATAGCATCCCTTATATCGCTGTGCCTTGCGCACCTCTCATACCTTCCCCTATATCGCTGTCTTTTCGCGCACATCGCATAGATTAACCTTTATCGCTGTGTTATTGCTCACCTCTCATAGCTTCCCCTATATCGCCGTGTTTTTACTCACCTCTCATAGCTTCCCCTATATCGCCGTTTTTCGCGCACCTCTCATGTCTTCAGCTAGATCGCTATGTTTTCGCTCCTCTCATTACTTCACCTATATCGCTGTGTTTTCGCGCACCTCTCATGATTTTCCCTATATCGCCGTGGTCTCGCACACCTCTCATACCTTCCCCTATATCGCCGTGATTTTGCACATGTCCCATAGCGTCGCCTATATCGCTGTGTTTTCGGGCACCTCTCATACCTTCCCCTACATCACCCTGTTTTCATGCACGTCTCGTAACGTCCCCTATATCGCCCTGTTTTCGCGCACCTCCCATACCTTCCCCTAAATCGCTGTGTTTTCGTGCACCTCTCATACCTTCCCCTATGTCGCTGTGTTTTCGCACACCTCTCATGGCTTCCCCAATATCGCCGTGTTTTCATGCACATCTCATAACGTCCCCATATCTCTGTGCATTCACGCACCTCCCATAGCATCCCCTATACCGCTGTGCCTTCGCGCACCCCTCATACTGTCCCCTATATCACCCTGTTTCGCGTACCTCCCATGGTTTCGCCTACATCGCTGTGTTTTCGCACACCTCTCATAGCTTCCTCTATATCGCTGTCTTTTCGCGCACATCCCATAGCTTCAACTTTATCGCTGTCTTATTGCTCACCTCTCATAGCTTCCCCTATTTCGCCGTGTTTTCGTACACCTCTCATATCTCCCCCATATTGCTGTTTTCACGCACCTCTCATAACTTCTCCTATATTGCTGTCTTTTTGTGCACCTCTCATACCTTCCCTAATATCGCTGCGTTTTCATGCACATCTCATAATGTCCCCTATGTCGCTGTGTACTCGCGCACCTCCCATAGCATCCCCGATATCGCTGTGCCTTCGTACACCTCTCATACATTCCCCTATATTGCCCTGTTTTCGCGGACCTCCCATTCATTCTCCTATATCGCTGTGTTTTTGTGCACCTCTCATACCTTCCCTAATATCGCTGCGTTTTCATGCAAATCTCATAACGTCACCTATATCGCTGTGTATTCATGCACCTCCCGTAGCATACCCTATATTGCTGTGCCTTGCGCACCTCTCATACATTCCCCTATATCGCTGTCTTTTTGCACATATCCCATAGATTCAACTTAATCACTGTGTTATTGCACACCTCTCAAAGCTTCCCCTATATCGCCGTGTTTTTGCTCACCTTTCATAGCTTCCCCTATATCGCCGTGTTTTCGTGCACCTCTCATGTCTTCACCTAGATCGCTATGTTTTCACTCCTCTCAATACTTCCCCAATATCGCTGTGTTTTCTCGCACATCTGATACATTCTCCCGTATCGCTGTGTTTTCGCACACCTCTCATAATTTCCCCTATATCGCCGTGTTCTCGCACGCCTCTCATACCTTCCCCTATATCGTTGTCTTTTCGCACACCTCTCATGTCCTCCCCAATATCGCCGTGTTTTCATGCACATCTGATAACGTCCCCTATATCACTGTGTATTCACACACCTCCCGTAGGATCCCCTATACCGCTGTGCCTTCGCGCACCTCTCATACCATCCCCTATATTGCCCTGTTTTCGCGCACATCTCATAGCTGCAACTTTATCGCTGTCTTATTGCTCACCTTTCATAGCTTCCCCTATATCGCTGTGTTTTCATGCACATCTCATAACGTCCCCTATATCGCTGTGCTTTCTCGCACCTCTGATACATTCCCCTGTATCTCCGTGTTTTCGCGCACCTCTCATAATTTCCCCTATATCGCCGTGTTTTGGCACACGTCCCATAACGTCCCCTATATCGCTGTGTTTTCGGGCACCTCTCATACATTCCCCTATATCGCCCTGTTTTCGCGCACATCCCATAGCTTCCACTATATTGCCCTGTTTTCGCGCACCTCTCATACCATCCCCTATATCGCCCTGTTTTTGCGCACCTCCCGTACCTCCCCCTATTTTGCTGTGTTTTCGTGCACCTCTCATATCTTGCCCTATATAGCTGTGTTTTCATGCACCTCTCATAAATTCTGCTATAACGCTGTATTTTTTCGCACCTCTCATACCTTCCCCTATATTGCCGTGTTTTCATGCACATCTCCTAACGTCCCTATATCGCTGTGTATTCGTTCACCTCCCATAGCACCTCTATATAACTGTGCCTTCGCGTACCTCTCATACTTTCCCCTATATCGCCCTGTTTTCGCTCACTTCCCATAACTTCCCCGATATCGCTGTGTTTTCATGCACCTCTCATTCCTTCCACTATATCGCTGTGTTGTCACCCACCTCTCATAACTTCACCTATATCGCTGTGTTTTTGCACACCTCTCATACCTTCCCATATATCGCTGTGTTTTCACGCACCTCTCATGGCTTCCCCAATATCGCCGTGTATATATGCACATCTCGTACCGTCCCCTTTATCGCTGTGTTTTCGCGCACATCCCATAGCTTTGCTGAGATCGCTATGTTTTCGCTCCTCTCATTACTTCCCCTATATCACTGTGCTTTCACGCACGTCCCATAGCGTCCCCTATATCGCTGTGTTTTCGGGCACCTCTCATACCTTCCAATATATCGCCTTGTTTTCGCGCACCTCTTATACCTTCCCCTATATCGCTGTGTTTTCGTGCACCTCTCATACGTTCCCTTATATCGCTGTATTTTTGCGCACATCTCATATCTTCCCCTATATTGATGTGTTTCCATGCACATCTCATAACTTCCCCTATATCGCCCTGTTTTCGCGCATCTCCCATACCTTCCCCTATATTGCTGTGTTTTCGTGCACCTCTCATACCTTCCCCTATATCGCTGTGTTTTCACGCACCTCTCATAGCTTCTCCTATATCGCTGTACTTTTGCGCACATCTCATACCTTCCGCTAAATTGCCGTGTTTTCATGCACATCTCATAAACTCCCCTATATCACTGTGCATTCGCGCACATCCCGTAGCATCCCCTATATCACTGTGCCATCACGCACCTCTCATACCTTCCCCTATATCGCCCTGTTTTCGCACACCTCCCATACCTTCCCCGATTTCGCTGTGTTTTCGTGCACCTCCCATAGCTTTGCCTACATCGTTGTTTTTGCGCGCAGTCCATAGCTTCACCTTGATTGCTGTGTTATTGCTCACCTCTCATAGCTTCCCCTATATCGCCGTGTTTTCACGCACCTCGCATGTCTTCACCTATATCGCTATGTTTTTGCTCCTATCATTACTTCCCCTATATCGCTGTGTTTTCTCGCACCTCTGATACATTCCCCTGTATTGACATGTTTTCGCGCACCTCTTACAATTTCCCCTTTATTGCCGTGTTCTCGCACACCTCTCATACCTTCCCCTATATCACTGTTTTTCTGTGCACGTCCCATAGCGTCCCCTATATCGCTGTGTTTTCTCGCACCTCTGATACATTCCCCTGTATCGCCGTATTTTCGCACATATCCCATAGCTTCCACTAAATTGCCCTGTTTTTGCGCACCTCTCATGTCTTCCCCTATATCACGGTGTTTTCGCGCACCTCTCACACCTTCCACTATATCGCTCTGTTTTCGCACACCTCTCATACCTTCCCCTATATCGCTGTGTTTTCACACACCTCTCATAACTTCTCTTATATTGCTGCATTTTTGCGCACCTCTCATAACTTCCCCCATATCGCTGTGTTTTTATGCACATCTCATAACGTCCCCATATCACTGTGTAGTCGCGCACCTCCCATAGCCTCCCACATATTGCTGTGCCTTCGCGCACTTCTCATACCTTCGCCTATATCGCCCTGTTTTCGCACACTTCCCATTCATTCTCCTGTCGCTGTGTTTTTGTGAACCTCTCATACCTTCCCCTATATAGCTGTGTTTTTGCGCACACCCCATAGATTCACCTTTATCACTGTGTTATTGCTCACCTCTCATAGCTTCCACTATATTGCCCTACTTTCACGCACCTCTGGTATACTCTCCCATATCGCCATGTTTTCGCGCACCTCTCATAGCTTCCTCTATATCGCCGTGTTTTCATACACATCTCATTCCGTCCCCTATATCACTGTGTTTTCGCGCACATCCCATAACATCCCTTATATCGCTGTGCCTTCGTGTACCTCTCATATCTTCCCCTATATCGCCCTGTTTTTGCGCACCTCCTATACATTCCCCTATATCGCTGCGCTTACGTGCACCTCCCATATCTTCACCTACATCGCTGTGTTTTCATGCACATCTCATAACGTCCCCTATATCGCTGTTCTTTCTCGCACCTCTGATACATTCCCCTGTATCTCCGTGTTTTCGTGCACCTCTAATATTTTTCCCCTATATCGCCGTGTTTTGGCACACGTCCCATAGCGTCCCCTATATCGCTGTGTTTTCGGGCACCTCTCATACCTTCCCCCATATCGTCCTGTTTTCGCGCACATCCCATAGCTTCCACTATATTGCCCTGTTTTCGCGTACCTCTCATACCATCCCCTATATCGCCCTGTTTTCACGCACCTCCCATACCTCCCCCTATATTGCTGTGTTTTCGTGCACCTCTTAAACCTTGCCCAAGATTGCTGTGTTTTCACGCACCTCTCATAAATTCTGCTATAACGCTGTATTTTTCGCACCTCTCATACCTTCCCCTATATTGCCGTGTTTTCATGCACATCTCATAACGTCCCCTATATCGCTGTGTATTCGTGCACCTCCCATAGCACCCCTATATACTGTGCCTTCACGCACCTCTCATAATTTCCCCTATATCGCCGTGTTTTCGCGCACCTCTCATTCCTTCCCCTATATCGCTGTGTTTTTGTGCACCTCTCATACCTTCCCCTATATCGCTGTGTTTTCACACACCTCTCATAACTTCTCCTATATCGCTGTGTTTTTGTGCACATCTTATATCTTCCCTAATATCGCTGCGTTTTAATACACATCTCATAAAGTCCCCTATATCGCTGTGTATTCACGCACCTCCCATAGCATGCCCTATATCGCTGTGCCTTGCGCACCTTTCATACCTTCCCCTATATCGCTGTCTTTACGCGCATATCCCATAGATTCAACTTTATCGCTGTGTTATTGCACACCTCTCACAGCTTCCCCTATATTGCCGTGTTTTCGCGCACCTCTCATGTCTTCACCTAGATCGCTATGTTTTCGCTCCTCTCATTACTTCCCCTATATCGCTTTTTTTTCTCGCACCTCTGATACATTCTCCCATATCGCCGTGTTTTCGCGCACCTATCATAGCTTCCCCTAGATCGCCGTGTTTTCATGCACATCTCATACTGTCTCCTATATCACTGTGTTTTCACGCACATCCCATAGCATCCCCTATATCGCTGTGCCTTCGTGTACCTCTCATATCTTCCACTATATCGCTGTGTTTTCATGCACATCTCATAACTTCCCCTATATCGCTGTGCTTTCTCGCACCTCTGATACATTCCCCTGTATCGCCGTGTTTTCGCGCACCTCTCATAATTTCCCCTATATCGCCGTGTTTTCACACACCTCTCATTCCTTCCCCTATATCGCTGTGTTTTCGGGCACCTCTCATACCTTCTCCTATATCGCACTGTTTTCACGCACATCCCATAGCTTCCAATATATTGCCCTGTTTTCACGCACCTCTCATACCATCCCCTATATCGCCCTGTTTTCACGCACCTCGCATGTCTTCACCTATATCGCTATGTTTTTGCTCCTATCATTACTTCCCCTATATCGCTGTGTTTTCTCGCACCTCTGATACATTCCCCTGTATTGACATGTTTTCGCGCACCTCTTACAATTTCCCCTATATTGCCGTGTTCTCGCACACCTCTCATACCTTCCCCTATATCACTGTTTTTCTGTGCACGTCCCATAGCGTCCCCTATATCGCTGTGTTTTCTCGCAGCTCTGATACATTCCCCTGTATTGCCGTATTTTCGCACATATCCCATAGCTTCCACTAAATTGCCCTGTTTTTGCGCACCTCTCATGTCTTCCACATATCACAGTGTTTTCGCGCACCTCTCACACCTTCCACTATATCGCTCTGTTTTCGCACACCTCTCATACCTTCCCCTATATCGCTGTGCTTCCACGCACCTCTCATAATTTCTCTTATATTGCTGCATTTTCGTACACCTCTCATAACTTCCCCCATATCGCTGTGTTTTTATGCACATCTCATAACGTCCCCATATCACTGTGTAGTCGCGCACCTCCCATAGCCTCCCACATATTGCTGTGCCTTCGCGCACTTCTCATACCTTCGCCTATATCGCCCTGTTTTCGCACACTTCCCATTCATTCTCCTGTCGCTGTGTTTTTGTGAACCTCTCATACCTTCCCCTATATAGTTGTGTTTTTGCGCACACCCCATAGATTCACCTTTATCACTGTGTTATTGCTCACCTCTCATAGCTTCCACTATATTGTCCTGCTTTCACGCACCTCTCATGTCTTCCACTATATCACTGTGTTTTCGCGCACCTCCCCTAGCATCCCCTATATGGCTGTGTCTTTGCACTTCTCTCATACCTTCACCTATATCGCCCTGTTTTCGAGCACCTCCCATACCTCCCCCTATATCGCTGTTTTCACGCACATCTCATAACTTCTCCTATATTGCTGTATTTTTGCGCACCTCTAATAACTTCCCCTATATCGCCGTGTTTTTATGCACATCTCATAACGTCCCCTATATCGCTGTGTATTCGCGCACCTCCCATAGAATCCCCCATATCGCTGTGCCTTGTGCACCTCTCATACCTTCCCCTATATCGCTGTCTTTTCGCGCACATCCCATAGATTCACCTTTATCGCTGTGTTATTGCTCACCGCTCATAGCTTCCCCTATATCGCCGTGGTTTTGCTCACCTCTCATAGCTTCCACTATATTGTCCTGCTTTCACGCACCTCTCATGTCTTCCCATTTCTCACTGTGTTTTCGCGCACCTCTCATAGCATCCCCTATATTGCTGTGTCTTCGCACTCCTCTCATACCTTCCCCTATATCGCCCTGTTTTCGAGCACCTTCCATACCTTCCCCTAAATCGTTGTGTTTTCGTGCACCTTTCATACCTCCTCCTATATCGCTGTGTTTTCACTCACCTCTCATAACTTCTCCTTTTTCGCTGTACTTTTGCGCACATCTCATACCTTCCCCTATATTGCCGTGTTTTCATGCACATCTCACAACGTCCCCTATATTGCTGTCTATTTGCGCACCTCCCATAGCATACCCTATATCACTGTGCCTTCGCGCACCTCTCATACCTTCCCCTATATCGCCCTTTTTTCGCACACCTCCCATAGCTTCCCAGATATCGCTGTGTTTTCGTGCACCTCTCAGGGCTTCCCAAATATCGCCGTGTATTCATACACATCTCATACCGTCCCCTATACCGCTATGTTTTCGCGCACCTCCCATAGCTTCGCCTACATTGCTGTTTTCGCACACCTCTCATACCTTCCCCTATAACGCTGTTTTTTCGCGCACATCCCATAGCTTCACCTTTATTGCTGTGTTATTGCTCACCTCTCATACCTCCCCCTTTATGGCAGTGTTTTCACTTACCTCTCATAACTTCTCCTATATCGCTGTATTTTTGCGCCCCTCTCATGGCTTCCCCAATATCGCCGTGTTTTCATGCACATCTCTTAACGTCCCCTATATCGCTGTGTATTCGCACATCTCCCATAGCAACCCCTGTATCGCTGTTCTTTTGCGCACCTCTCATACCTTCCCCTATATCGCCCTGTACCGCACACCTCCCATACCTTCCCGTATATCGCTGTCTTTTCGCACACCTCTCATGGCTTCCCCAATATCGTCGTGTTTTCATGCACATCTCATAACGTCCCCATATCGCTGTGCATTCACGCACCTCCCACAGCATCCCCTATACCGCTGTGCCTTCGCGCACCCCTCATACCGTCCCCTATATCACCCTGTTTCGCGTACCTCCCATGGTTTCGCCTACATCGCTGTGTTTTCGGGCACCTCTCATAGCTTCCTCTATATCGCTGTCTTTTCGCGCACATCCCATAGCTTCAACTTTATCGCTGTCTTATTGCTCACCTCTCATAGCTTCCCCTATTTCGCCGTGTTTTCGTACACCTCTCATATCTCCCCCATATTGCTGTTTTCACGCACCTCTCATAACTTCTCCTATATTGCTGTGTTTTTGTGCACCTCTCATACCTTCCCTAATATCGCTGCGTTTTCATGCACATCTCATAATGTCCCCTATATCGCTGTGTACTCGCGCACCTCCCATAGCATCCCCGATATCGCTGTGCCTTCGCACACCTCTCATACATTCCCCTATATCGCCCTGTTTTCGCGGACCTCCCATTCATTCTCCTATATCGCTGTGTTTTTGTGCACCTCTCATACCTTCCCTAATATCGCTGCGTTTTCATGCAAATCTCATAACGTCACCTATATCGCTGTGTATTCACGCACCTCCCGTAGCATATCCTATATTGCTGTGCCTTGCGCACCTCTCATACATTCCCCTATATCGCTGTATTTTTGCACATATCCCATAGATTCAACTTAATCACTGTGTTATTGCTTACCTCTCATAGCTTCCCCTATATCGCATTGTTTTCACGCACTTCGCATGTCTTCACCTATATCGCTATGTTTTTGCTCCTATCATTATTTCCCCTATATCGCTGTGTTTTCTCTCACCTCTGATACATTCCCCTGTATTGACATGTTTTCGCGCACCTCTTACAATTTCCCCTATATTGCCGTGTTCTTGCACACCTCTCATACCTTCCCCTATATCACTGTTTTTCTGTGCACGTCCCATAGCGTCCCCTATATCGCTGTGTTTTCTCGCACCTCTGATACATTCCCCTGTATCGCCGTATTTTCGCACATTTCCCATAGCTTCCACTAAATTGCCCTGTTTTTGCGCACCTCTCATGTCTTCCCCTATATCACGGTGTTTTCGCGCACCTTTCACACCTTCCACTATATCGCTCTGTTTTCGCACACCTCTCATACCTTCCCCTATATCGCTGTGCTTTCACGCACCTCTCATAACTTCTCTTATATTGCTGCATTTTTGCGCACCTCTCATAACTTCCCCCATATCGCTGTGTTTTTATGCACATCTCATAACGTCCCCATATCACTGTGTAGTTGCGCACCTCCCATAGCCTCCCACATATTGCTGTGCCTTCGCGCACTTCTCATACCTTCGCCTATATCGCCCTGTTTTCGCACACTTCCCATTCATTCTCCTGTCGCTGTGTTTTTGTGAACCTCTCATACCTTCCCCTATATAGTTGTGTTTTTGCGCACACCCCATAGATTCACCTTTATCACTGTGTTATTGCTCACCTCTCATAGCTTCCACTATATTGTCCTGCTTTCACGCACCTCTCATGTCTTCCACTATATCACTGTGTTTTCGCGCACCTCCCCTAGCATCCCCTATATGGCTGTGTCTTCGCACTTCTCTCATACCTTCACCTATATCGCCCTGTTTTCGAGCACCTCCCATACCTCCCCCTATATCGCTGTTTTCACGCACATCTCATAACTCCTCCTATATTGCTGTATTTTTGCGCACCTCTAATAACTTCCCCTATATCGCCGTGTTTTTATGCACATCTCATAACGTCCCCTATATCGCTGTGTATTCGCGCACCTCCCATAAAATCCCCCATATCGCTGTGCCTTGTGCACCTCTCATACCTTCGCCTATATCGCTGTCTTTTCGCGCACATCCCATAGATTCAACTTTATCGCTGTGTTATTGCACACCTCTCACAGCTTCCCCATATCGACGTGTTTTTGCTCACCTCTCATAGCTTCCCCTATATTGACCTGTTTTCGCGCACCTCTCATGTCTTCACCTAGATCGCTATGTTTTCGCTCCTCTCATTACTTCCCCTATATCGCTGTGTTTTCTCGGACCTCTGATACATTCTCCCGTATCGCCGTATCTTCGCGCACCTCTCATAGCTTCCCCTATATCGCCATGTTTTCATGCACATCTCATACCGTCTCCTATATCACTGTGTTTTCACGCACATCCCATAGCATCCCCTATATCGCTGTGCCTTCGTGTACCTCTCAGACCTTCCCCTATATCACTGTGTTTTCATGCACATCTCATAACGTCCCCTATATCGCTGTGCTTTCTCGCACTTCTGATACATTCCCCTGTATCGCCGTGTTTTCGCGCACCTCTCATAATTTCCCCTATATCGCCGTGTTTTCGCGCACCTCTCATAATTTCCCCTATATCACCGTGTTTTCGCGCACCTCTCATTCCTTCCCTAATATCGCTGTGTTTTTGTGCACCTCTCATACCTTCCCCTATATCGTTGTATTTTCACACACCTCTCATAACTTCTCCTATATCGCTGTGTTTTGTGCACATCTTATATCTTCCCTAATATCGCTGCGTTTTAATGCACATCTCGTAAAGTCCCCTATATCGCTGTGTATTCATGCACCTCCCATAGCATGCCCTATATCGCTGTGCCTTGCGCACCTCTCATACCTTCCCCTATATCGCTGTCTTTACGCGCATATCCCATAGATTCAACTTTATCGCTGTTTTATTGCACACCTCTCACAGCTTCCCCTATATCGCCGTGTTTTTGCTCACCTCTCATAGCTTCCCCTATATTGCCGTGTTTTCGCGCACCTCTCATGTCTTCACCTAGATCGCTATGTTTTCGCTCCTCTCATTACTTCCCCTATATCGCTGTGCTTTCTCGCACCTCTGATACATTCTCCCAAATCGCCGTGTTTTCGCGCACCTATCATAGCTTCCCCTATATCACTGTGTTTTCACGCACATCCCATAGCATCCCCTATATCGCTGTGCCTTCGTGTACCTCTCATATCTTCCACTATATCGCTGTGTTTTCATGCACATCTCATAAATTCCCCTATATCGATGTGCTTTCTCGCACCTCTGATGCATTCCCCTGTATCGCCATGTTTTCGCGCACCTCTCATAATTTCCCCTATATCGCCGTGTTTTCACACACCTCTCATTCCTTCCCCTATATCGCTGTGTTTTCGGGCACCTCTCATAGCTTCTCCTATATCGCACTGTTTTCACGCACATCCCATAGCTTCCACTATATTGCCCTGTTTTCACGCACCTCTCATACCATCCCCTATATCGCCCTGTTTTCGCGCACCTCCCATTCATTCTCCTATATTGCTGTGCTTTTGTGAACCTCTCATACCTTCCCTAGTATCGCTGCTTTTTCATGCACATCTCATAACGTCCCCTATCTCACTGTTTATTCGTGCACCTCTCATAGCATACCCTATATCACTGTACATTCGCGCACCTCTCACACCTTCCACTATATTGCCCTGTTTTTGCACAGCTCCCATACCTTCCCCAATATCGCTGTGTTTTCGTGCACCTCTCATACCTTCCCCTATATCGCTGTCTTTTCGCGCACCTCTCATACCTTCCCCTATATCGCCCTGTTTTCGCACACATCCCATAGCTTCCACTATATTTCCCTGTTTTCGCGCACCTCTCATGCCTTCCCCTATGTCGCTCTGTTTTCGCTCCTCTCATAACGTCCCCTATATTGCTGTGTTTTCTTGCACCTCTGATGCATTCCCCTGTATCGCCGTGTTTTTGCGCACCTCTCATACTTTTCCCTATATAGCCGTGTTTTTGCACATCTCTCATGGCATCCCCGATATCGCCGTGTTTCGTGCATATTTCATACATTCCCCTATATCTCTGTGTTTTCGTGCACCTCCCATAGCTTCCGCTACATCGCTGTGCCTTGCGCACCTCTCATACCTTCCCCTATATGGCTGTGTTTTTGCGCATATCCCATAGATTCACCTTTATCGCTGTGTTATTGCTCACCTCTCATAGCTTCGCCTATATCACCGTGTTTTTGCTCACCCCTCATAGCCTCCACTATATTGCCCTACTTTCACGCACCTCTAATGTCTTCCCCTATATCACTGTGTTTTCGCGCACCTCCCATAGCATCCCCTATATTGCTGTGTCTTTGCACTCCTCTCATACCTTCCCCTATATTGTCCTGTTTTCGAGCACCTCCCATACCTTCCCCTATATCGCTGTGTTTTCGTGCACCTCTCATGTCTTCACCTAGATCGCTATGTTTTCGCTCCTCTCATTACTTCCCCTATATCGCTGTGTATTCTCGCACCTCTGGTATATTCTCCCATATCGCCGTGTTTTCGCGCACCTCTCATAGCTTCCTCTAAATCGCCGTGTTTTCATACACATCTCATTCCGTCCCCTATATCACTGTCTTTTCGCGCACATCCCATAGATTCACTTTATCGCTGCGTTATTGCTCACCGCTCATAGCTTCCCCTATATCGCCGTGTTTTTGCTCACCTCTCATAGCTTCTACTATATTGTCCTGCTTTCACGCACCTCTCATGTCTTCCCCTTTCTCACTGTGTTTTCGCGCACCTCCCATAGCATCCCCTATATTGCTGTGTCTTCGCACTCCTCTCATACCTTCCCCTATATCGCCCTGTTTTCGAGCACCTTCCATACCTTCCCCTAAATCGCTGTGTTTTCGTGCACCTTTCATACCTCCTCCTATATCGCTGTGTTTTCACTCACCTCTCATAACTTCTCCTATACTGCTGTATTTTTGCGCACCTCTCATAACGTCCCCTATATCGCTGTGTATTCGCGCACCTCCCATAGAATCCCCTATATCGCTGTGCCTTCACGCTCCTCTCATACTTCCCCTATATTGCCCTGTTTTCGCACACCTCTCATTCCTTCCCCTATATCGCTGTGTTTTTGTGCACCTCTCATACCTTCCCCTATATCGCTGTGTTTTCACACACCTCTCATAACTTCTCCTATATCGCTGTGCTTTTGTGCACCTCTTATATCTTCCCTAATATCGCTGCGTTTTAATGCACATCTCATAACGTCCCCTATATCGCTGTGTATTCACGCACCTTCCATATCATCCCCTATATCGCTGTGCCTTGCGCACCTCTCATACCTTCCCCTATATCGCTGTCTTTACGCGCACATCCCATAGATTCAACTTTATCGCTGTGTTATTGCACACCTCTCACAGCTTCCCCATATCGACGTGTTTTTGCTCACCTCTCATAGCTTCCACTATATTGCCCTACTTTCACGCACCTCTAATGTCTTCCCCTATATCACTGTGTTTTCGCGCACCTCCCATAGCATCCCCTATATTGCTGTGTCTTTGCACTCCTCTCATACCTTCCCCTATATTGTCCTGTTTTCGAGCACCTCTCATACCTTCCCCTATATCGCTGTGTTTTCACGCACCTCTCATGTCTTCACCTAGATCGCTATGTTTTCACTCCTCTCATTACTTCCCCTATATCGCTGTGTATTCTCGCACCTCTGGTATATTCTCCCATATCGCCGTGTTTTCGCGCACCTCTCATAGCTTCCTCTATATCGCCGTGTTTTCATACACATCTCATTCCATCCCCTATATCACTGTGTTTTCGCGCACATCCCATAACATCCCTTATATCGCTGTGCCTTCGTGTACCTCTCATATCTTCCCCTATATCGCCCTGTTTTTGCGCACCTCCTATACATTCCCCTATATCGCTGCGCTTACGTGCACCTCTCATATCTTCACCTATATCGCTGTGTTTTCATGCACATCTCATAACGTCCCCTATATCGCTGTGCTTTCTCGCACCTCTGATACATTCCCCTGTATCTCCGTGTTTTCGTGCACCTCTAATAATTTCCCCTATATCGCCGTGTTTTGGCACACGTCCCATAGCGTCCCCTATATCGCTGTGTTTTCGGGCACCTCTCATACCTTCCCCTATTTCGTCCTGTTTTCGTGCACATCCCATAGCTTCCACTATATCGCCCTGTTTTCACGCACCTCCCATACCTCCCCCTATATTGCTGTGTTTTCGTGCACCTCTTATACCTTGCCCTATATTGCTGTGTTTTCACGCACCTCTCATAAATTCTGCTGTAACGCTGTATTTTTCGCACCTCTCATACCTTCCCCTATATTGCCGTGTTTTCATGCACATCTCATAACGTCACCTATATCGCTGTGTATTCGTGCACCTCCCATAGCACCCCTATATAACTGCGCCTTCGCGTACCTCTCATACTTTCCCCTATATCGCCCTGTTTTCGCTCACTTCCCATAACTTACCCGATATCGCTGTGTTTTCGTGCACCTCTCATTCATTCCACTATATCGCTGTGTTGTCCCCCACCTCTCATAACTTCACCTATATCGCTGTGTTTTCGCGCACCTCCCATAGCTTCGCTGACATCGCTATGGTTTCGCTCCTCTCATTACTTCCCCTATATCACTGTGCTTTCGTGCACGTCCCATAGCGTCCCCTATATCGCTGTGTTTTCGGGCACCTCTCATACCTTCCACTATATCGCCCTGTTTTCGCGCACCTCTTATACCTTCCCCTATATCGCTGTGTTTTCACGCATCTCTCATAATTTCTCCTATATCGCTGTACTTTTGCGCACATCTCATACCTTCCCCTATATTGCCGTGTTTTTATGCACATCTCCTAACCTCCCCTATATCACTGTGCATTCGCGCACCTCCCGTAGCATACCCTATATCACTGTGCCT